>NC_048307.1:68032197-68332197 GCF_013100865.1 Trachemys scripta elegans | reverse complement strand
AGTACTGCGCGGCCAAAGGCTGCATCATCTCTAGCCTGGTGCATGATGGCATAGTGTGCCGTAAAAGTGTGGATTGAGGACCACGTGGCCTCTCTACAAATTTCCTGCATCGGGACCTGGGCCAGGAACGCAGCAGAAGAGGCCTGTGCTCTTGTGGAGTGGGCCATGATATGCGGGGCTGATATGTTAGCCCGACTGTAGCATTCCCGGATGCAGATTTTGATCAAGAGGAGATCCGCTGTGACGAGACAGGGAGCCCCTTCATCCTATTGGCCACGGCAACAAAAATTTGGGTCGATTTCCTGAAGGGTCTTGTCCTTTCAATGCAGAATGCGAGGGTCCTGCGAACGTCCAGGGAATGTAGCCTACGCTCCTTAGCCAAGGAGTGCGGTTTCTGATAGAACACCGGGAGAAAAATCTCTTGGCCCATGTGAAATGGGGAAACCACCTTAGGAAGGAACGCTGGGTGCGGCCTGAGTTGGACCTTGTCTTTGTGGAAGACGGTGTATGGAGGTTCAGATGTCAGTGCTCTTAGTTCCGGCACCCTACGGGCTGATGCGATAGCCACCAAGAACCTTATATGAAAGATATAACAGTGAGCACGAGGCCAGCGGCTCGAAGGGGGGCCCTGTGAGGACGGACAGGACCAAATTGAGGTCCCAAGCAGGGACAGATTGACGAATGTGCGGGAACAACCTGTCAAGGCCCTTGAGGAAGCGACCAACGAGTGGGTCCGCAAACACTGAGGTACTCCCCGCTCCAGGGTGGAACGCTGAGATTGCAGCAAGGTGTACTCGAACAGAAGAGAGAGAGAGCCTCAGGTGTCTCAGATGTAACAAGTAGTCCAATATGAGAGGGACCGGGGCGAGCAAGGGAGCCTGACCCCGTTGTGTGGCCCAGAGGGAGAAGCGCTTCCACTTGGCCAAGTACGTGGTCCTTGTTAAGGGCTTCCTGCCTGACCTGATGAGAACATTGCATCTCCACAGGGTTTAGCCATGGAGCATCCAGGCTGTGAGGTGGAGCGACTCCAGGTTCGGGTGACGCAGGCGACCCCGATCCTGTGTGATCAAGTCCGAGAGTAGGGGCAACCTGAGGGGCACCTGTATAGACATATGCAGGAGCGACGTGTACCAGTGCTGGCGTGGCCACGCCGACGCTATTAGGATGACCCGAGCGTGATCTCTGCAGGCCTTGAGGATTACTCTGTGAAGCATAGGAATCGGGGGAAAGGCGTAAAATAGGCCGTCCGCCCAAGAGAGGAGGAAGGCATCTGTTAGAGACCCCGGACTGCATCCCATGAGGGAGCAGAATTGGCGACACTTCCTGTTCTCTCTGAAGGCAAACAGGTCCACCTGGGGATGACCCCAGAGCCAGAAAATTGAGAGTACTATATCCCAGTGGAGAGACAACTCGTGACCTTGGAACGAGTGACTGAGGGCGTCTGCAAGCCCGTTCTGCGTCCCCGGTAGGTAGGATGCTGTCAGGTGAATTATGTTCTATACGCAAAAGTCACATAATGCGATGGCTTTCCGGCACAGGGGAGAGGAGCGAGCACCACCCTGTTTGTTGATATAGAACATCGTTGGCGTGTTGTCCGTGAGGACAGAAACGCACCTGCTCGCCAGCTGGGATTTGAAGGCTATGCATGCGAGGCGCACCGCTCGTAATTCCCTGACATTGATGTGTAACGAAAGGTCTTGTCGTGACCAAAGGCCTTGGGTCCTGAGGTCGCCCAGATGTGCACCCCATCCCACATCCGATGCGTCCGTTACCAGGGATAGGGAAGGCTCGGGGCCAAGGAAACCCACTATTAATTTGCATTTAGAAACACAAAAGGGAAGCTAAACAACATGAATGATTCATAAGCCCAGGGATTTTACTATTATATCCTTCTCACCCCCCGCCCCGATTTTTCTGAAATGAAAAATAAAATATAAAGGATAGAATGACAACATCAAAGGCACATTTAGCATAATGTAGGTAAATGAAAAGGACAGATGGAAGATCAAATTGTTGGCTTCATCTGCAACAATTTCAACTGTGTAAAATTGCTTATCTGATACGGGTGGTACATATCTGTTTAATGTGTGTAAATGAGAACTAACAAGTTAACATGGTGGTTCAATATGTTTTGTATCATTAATGGATTTTAACACTATATTACTATATGTAGAGCAGGAAAAGTATATTCAGCGCTATACAAAATATGGATTACAATGCAGTCCCCTACTCTGAGAAGCTTTTAATACGAAATAAGTTCAGAGGTGCAATAAAATGTATGTAGTCTATACCACTTAATACTCAGCAGTTTTCCTTTCTATTTTCTCACCAGAAGGTGGCATACAATGCACAGTTTATACGTATTTGTCCATTTCCACCCCCCATTTTACTCCAGCTTAGAACTTTCAGCCTTTTAGAATAAATAGAGTCTGACGGGTTTAGTTTATTTTGTGTAATAATCACAAAAGATCCTTTCTGCAAATACAATAAATGTTATCCAGGAGCAATTTGGAGCAAGTGGTATTGATATTTATACCATATATGTTGATTGAAAAGTAGTTGGCTATAACAGTGGAATCTGAATCTCTCCAGAATGTTATAAATATCTCCTTACATACGTGGTGTGGGACATATAAAAGTGAGTTTATTACAATTAGTGGGGAAATATTTTTATTATAAATTGAAAGGAAAATAGAAATCTATACTATTAGCTTCAGCAAATCAGTAGAAATAACTTTCTTAGCCCTTGCCCTGATGGTCTGTTACTTATTAGAGTATATGCTTTACACGATATCTCTCTATTTTTGTAATTCGAAACTGATGATTAGCGCATGAGAGAAAGTCTTTTGGAGAGAGAGAAAATCAAATAAATGAAACAGTGAGACAGGAAAAAAATGTGGCACATATCACATAATATTAAACCTTTTTGTTTGATGATGTTAATGGATACTTAAATTGCTCTATGTAACACAGTCTAATAAACCTAGCATCCCAAAGCATGCTGTTCAGAGGCATTATTTTTGTAGGCTTGTTGGTCATGAGTAATTCAATTACACAGTACACTGTACAGCCATTTGCTGGCCACTAGGGGATGCTAGAAAGTTCATCCTTCCCCCCCATCCTCACATCTGCAGCTCACAGCATACTCTCTGCCAGTTTGCGTGGCAGGCTGCTCCTAGTCCCAGCAATTCTGCACTGTGGAACAGTGTTCTGTTGAATGAACCACTAAGGTGTCATTTTTGTACAGATCCTAACTAATATTTTCTGTATGTTGCAGTAAGAAAATTGCTACATGGACTGTACTGGCAAGAGAGAAGTGTGTGCACAGTGGGACACAGAGTGCAGAAGTACAGTATGTAAAGAATTTCCTAGAGAGAAACCCCTGGGTTACACAGCTGTAACTGAAAGTAGAATTTGGTTCAACTTAAAAAACACCAAAGCCAAGAAATTTAAAAATTTAAAAATTCTGCCAACTACATAAACTATGCCATGGTACGCACATACAGACACCTTGTGGTCCTCCCTACATACATCCTTTTTTGTGGCATGGCAAGCATCTAAATGGCAACCATACGCTCAACATCAATGGGACAGCTGCATGAATAAGATCTGCAGAATAGGGCCCTTGCTGAGCACACCTCAGCATACCCTGCTGAGCCTTGTCTGGTAATACTTAATGTACAAAAACAGGCAGGCTGTCAATTCACAGAAAAGAAGTCTGACATTGCAGCTGAGCTAATGTATCCTTCTTTTTGCCTACTTATGAGAAAGGACAGTGGGGGAAAAACACCTCCAGGTCTAATCAGGGTCTCCTGAATACTAAAAGAAGAAGTCTACCTTCTAATCAACATTATCTGTAGGTACTGATGATGAGGATGAAGAATGTGTAAACCCATAAGAACATAAGAAGAACATAAGAATGGCCCTACTGGGTCATACCAAGAGTCCACCTAGCCCAGTATGCTGTCTTCCGACAGTGGCCAGTGCCAGGTGCCCCAGAGGGAATGAACAGAACAGGTAATCATCAAGTGATCTGTCCCCTGTCGCTCATTCCCAGCTTCTGGCAAACAGAGGCTAGGGACACCATACAGAGGCTAGGAACACCATAAACCCATTAATCCTACAGACCTATATTTGATATCATATACATTGAATACTCCGTCAAATGAATTTCCTGAGGGATGAATGAATAACTAAGTAAATACAAAAGTAACAACAACACGTGCTTATCACTTTTCATCCTAATGTCTCAAAATCACTCAGCAAATAGGGGAAGATATCGACCTCCCCAGTTCGCAAGTGAAGTAACTCAGACACAAGTTAGTTACACAGCAAGTCAATGGCAGAATCAGGAATAGAACCCAGGTCTCCTGGCTGGCAGTCCATTTGTAATCATGAAACTATGAAGATTCTACATGAAAAGCAAAGCCATTATTTTATCAAAAGAATTGAATATGTTTTATTTACTACATGAGCTTCAGTTAAACTATTCACAAATAGGACATGAAAGATGGGGCCAATAACATAACATAGTACAGTATTTCCTTTTCCTGCACATATGGACTAAGCAGTTTGGAAACTGCAATTTTAGTCAAAAATTGCTTATTCCTCAGGTAGGCCCCGATTCAACACAGCACTTAGGACATGCTCAACTTTCAGCCCATGATGTAATCCCCATGGGGACTAAACTCACATGAGCAAAGTTATGCATATGCATAAGTGTCTGGAGGATCCGGATTTAAATGTGCTGTCCTTATAGAGTACAGAGACATAGTTAATTCTTTTCCAGTGCACTTTTTCAGAGATCAAGCCAAAGTGTCCTGCATTTTCACCAGGGTCGAAGAAATCTGTAAACAATGTGTTACTAGCATTCTTAAAAAAAGTTATCATTTTTGCTAAAAAGCAAACTCTGGCAGATTTGTTCCCCTCTCTTTAAATAAAACAGATTAATAAGGCTATTTAACTCTCTACTCTTGGAGCAATTCAGTGGTGCACTATTTTTGATTAATGAAAGGAAGACAGAAAAAGTGTCCTTACCTCATTTTCTAAGCTCATTTTTCTGCTATTAGTTTGATAGAAGTTTTAAAAAGTGCAAGCTACATTTCTAATTCAAAAATAATAACTTCTACTTCCTCAGCAATTACAGGAAATAAAGCAATAAGATAAATCATTTTTAAGTCAACAGTGGTGTCAGTTTTAGCATAACTAATGCCTGCCCCACCAACATACACAACTCCAAAGTGTATGGAAATTAGAAGTCCCATGTGTGAATGTTAATTGATATTTAGATTACTAAATGCTCACCCATCCTAACAAAATTAATACTAACAGTGTGACTTAAACTCTGCTGAATCTGAGATCCAGGTCAGTTGTACAAAGAGTTGCCAAAATATAGTTGGAAAATACTACTTCCCCAAAGCAACAGCCTTGGTACGAATAGCGAATAGCGGGGCCACATGGCCCAATATTCATCTGTCTGGCACCACTATTATTTAAAGCTATTTGTAGAACTATTTACATTCATATATTTCTATCGCTATTTTGGTCTAATATCAACATCTTTCTTCTGGAAAACTGCAAATAGAGTTTCCCAAAAACAATAAAAATGGAAATGGCACACTGACTTGTCTAACCATTTATTTTCAATTAGTTGTAACGCTCATTGTTTCCAAGTACTAGTGCAAACTTATTGGCAATGTGCTAGCTGAACATTCACCTTCATGTTCTTGATTAAACAAGACACCAAATATTGATGCATATTTTATTAAAATAATTGGCAGGGTTCTATTGTTATGGGGAATTAACTTTTAAGGTGATTAGTTTAAAATACAGTGATGAAGAGATTAACAGGTAAAATATCTACCTTGCCTGCACAAACTGAGATAAAGAAAATAAGACAAGACACAGAATTACCGTATATACTCAATCATAAGCCCGTTAGTTTATAAGCCGACTCCCCCAAGATGGATAAGTAAAAATGGAAAATTTTTATAACCCATTCATAAGCTGACCCTATAATTCAGGGGTCAGCAAACTTTGGCTCCCGGGCCATCAGGATAAGCCGCTGGTGGGCCGAGATGGTTTGTTTACCTTGTGCGTCCGCAGGCATGGAGGTAAACCTAAGTAAACAAAGTGTCCTGGCACGCCAGCTGCTAATCCTGACGGGCCGGGACAGCAACTGGTGGGGAAACTTTTTGTGGGGGAGAAGCTGGGAGTCAGGGGAGTAACCCTTGTGACCACTCCCATGACCCCACCCCTAGCCCGGGACCCCCACACTCTCCCCATTCCAACCCTTCCCACCTTATCTGGGGAGGGCCAGGGGAGGATGTCTCTGGCCTGGCTAGAGCTGCTCCAGCGGGCCAGACCAGGCGGCGCAGCCGCAGCATGTCCCAGTGGGCTGGGCCGGGCGGCACAGCTGCAGCGTGCTCCAGCGCCAGGCCAGTGCGGCCACAGCCTGCTCTGGGGGGCAGGGCCGAGCGGCACGGCTGCAGCCTGCCAGCCCTGGAGCTGCAGCTGCTTCGGAGGCTGGGGGGAGAGCCGCGTGGCCAGAAGCGGAGAGACTCTGGCCCCATCTCTTCCCTTCTGGCTCTGCTGGTTGTGCTGCTGTCCTTACTCCCTCCGTTGGGGGGAGGGGCTGTGTCCCACCTCTCCCTCTCTATACCCGTTCATAAGCCGACCCCCTTCTCTGGTGTTCCCTTTTTTA
The DNA here is from genome assembly GCF_013100865.1 of Trachemys scripta elegans. Classification (NCBI taxonomy): domain Eukaryota; kingdom Metazoa; phylum Chordata; order Testudines; family Emydidae; genus Trachemys; species Trachemys scripta. The sequence goes on along the minus strand of NC_048307.1, from coordinate 68,325,494 downwards.
CTAAAAAAAATTCGGCCTATGAACAAGTATATACGGTACTTAATATATGTAGCTTCTATTCGCCATAAGTGCTGCTCCAGAGGTGTTGACCTAAAGAAACTCTACAGACTTTTGTGACTTGGAATCTATGAGCCTCATCCTCTTTGTCCCTTTCCTGCAGCTGCAAAATGCTGGTTGTAATAGACACACTTATTTTACCATCAAATTTAAAGTTCTGTGAAGGTGAGACTGGAGATTTTATTTGCAGTTCTATATGGCCCAGACATGTGAGCATTTCCTATGAGGGCAAGAGACTACAATGGTGCAGCAAATTTTCTGATGAGCAAGTCAGCTGGCTGTGGAGCCAGTACCTAAGATGGGCATCAGTTTTGTGGTCCTTAAACACTGTGCTGGGTCACAGACCATCCCATGGAAGAAAGAATTTTCAAAGCAAGAGAGACAGTGTGTGTGTGTACGTCTGTTTGTCTGTCTCAAGAAAACAAATAGAGAGAGATGAAATAGAGTGACCAAGGTTGACATGCCTAGTAAAAAGGAATCATGTTCTGCTGCTACCGGTAACTTTTTTCAAGACTCCAGGTGAGCTTCTTATTCCAACACTACAAGGAACTCCAATGGTGTTCTTGCTTACCTGTCACTGGACATTCAATTGTAATGTTTGCTCCAATTCTTGCCACTATCACACCTCCAACAGTTACCGAGAGATTACTAACTTCCAGATTTGTGACATTTATTCCAGGGGACAAAATGACAGGAGCCTCTTCAAAAGAAAAGGAAAGGAATTATCAATTTAAAATATATTTATTTTAAGTTTTATGTACGTTATAGACCTTGTATTTAAAATTATCATCATTTAAGCAGAATTAATGTTGAAAAAAAACATACCGATAGTAGGGTGAATCAGCTAACTTGGCTCATGGCTGGCATGGTTTTAGTTGAAATACAATTTAACAGCAATCAGAAATCCTTATTTCTAGTTACTAATTCAGTCAAACTCAATCCAGATTTGGGAGTAGAGGATGGGTGTTAGTGCTAAACAAAGAAATGCTACTCATGATACTATAGCTGCCATGATCAGCATTACCTGCATACAACAGCGAAGACGTTTCCATATCAGAACCAAAGTCGTTGACCACCATGCATCCATACACGCCAAGTTCCTTTCGGGTAGGATTGAGAATCTGTACTTTTCCAGTGACATCCAAAACCACTCTGAAGAATGTTTAAGGGGAAAAAAAGGTTTATTCATGTAGGAACAAATCCCGTGCCCAGTTACATATCTCAGCTGTAAACCAAGTCTCCCTTCAAGAACATAGGAGGAAGAATCTTCCCATCAAGGATAACAGGGCCGGCTTTAGGCCAATTCCACCAATTCCCCTGAATCGGGCCCCGCGCCTAAGAGGGCCCCGCGCCCAGTGACAGGGCCGCCCAGAGTGGGGGGCAAGTGGCAGAGAATCCCTTCCCTGGCTAGAGGCACCTTTTTAATTTTTACTCACCTGGCAGCACTCCGGGTCTTTGGTGGCACTTTGGCGGCGGGTCCGTCAGTGACGCCGAAGATCAGGAGCGAGTGAAGGACCCGCCACCAAAGACTAGGAGCATGGCCCGGTGAATACAAGCCCCATGTGTTTTTTTTTAGTCATTCCTGCCGGGGCCCCGTTGAAACTGTTCGAATCGGGCCTCGCACTTCCTAAAGCCCGCCCTGACAGAGCAGAAGCAGAACTGCCCTGTAGAAGCTACTCTAGTCCAATGAGGAGAGCAGCCTCCATGCCTCCAGTGTGCCCCCTTTCTGGTGGCAAGGAGAAGCACTGAAGGATATGTGCAGTGATGGCTCCTCCCACTCATCCTCTCCTCTCAAACAGCAATGTGGAGCTGAAGTCTGGGCCATGCAGAAGATGGACAGCATCTCCAAACCCTTCCTCCCCACTGTGCAGCAGTACAACCCTGCTTTTGCTGCCAAGAGACACCCCTCCCCCTACCCACAGAGGAAGTGGCAGGATTAGACCTGAAATGAACAAGTTTCTGTGGGACAATAATAAAAAATTATGAGCAATTTTTAGAAAAAAATACTTTATGTCCCATCGAAAGCACTCTAGAGCATAGTGGGCTTGTCACCTCAGACCAGCAGTTTTGGGAACAACACGTGCAAGGTGGCTGGGATATGACTTATGGAAAGTCTTAGGCCTGGCACATGGTGGGACCTTGGGTTCTCAGCAGGGGGAGGAAATAAGGATCAAGGATTTACAATTTTAAGGGCTACCTGACTTTGTGTATTGATATAGTTTGTAATTATTTTTTCCATTAGCAATAAAGCTGCAGCTTTCCACAAAATACTGTCTTCCATCTGAACCCCTTTCCTAGTATCTCAGCGGCAAGGTACATGACCCAAAACCATGTGGGAAGATTCTGAGAATGCCAACCTGGTGTATTTATACTTTTTCCCCTTGTTAGATTTCCCGGCACTTAGTAACTTCAGCTACACTGTGCACCAATGCATACATAAATAAATTGTTGATCTGACATCCTACTTGATTGGCTAAATGTACAAAGATAAAGCTATATTATGTGGGAAACACAAAACTATGTTACAAATGAAGTCCTGCTTCACATATGGAACAAAACCTGGTTTTCCCCCACCTCTGGGGCAAATTAATACTTGTATAGCACAGCACCCACACCTAAAACATATTTTGAAGAGACATTAGTATTTGTCTCATACATTTCTAAATATACATATATTATTTATCTTACTACAAAAAAGAGGGGAATGGAGACCCGGTTGCTAGTGAAACCCTAAAATGGTAAGGATCTCTATGTTAGAAAGTGCAATTTATAATTGTAGGTATTAGAAATAAAAAAGATACTTACATATCAACATATACTTAAAATGAAAACATCAGTTGCAACAAATAAATGGGAAATTACAAATGTCCCACAAACTAAAGAACAATTGGCAGGAGCATCATGCTTCAAAAACATTTTCATTCTTAAAAAAAATCTTATTTTTGGCATCCCTACTTTAATTGATAGCCCTAGAGAATTATATTTTTCTTGGCAATTGGGTTAATCAGTTAAGTATGTTGAGAAATATCCAAAAATGCCTTTATCATTTCAGAATCATTTCTTCATTACTCAAAGGCTAGTTATAATTTCAACAGGCTAAACCATTAAGCTAATGTTAATATTATCAGTTGAGTTTCTCAATTACCAGCAGTGGAGTAAAAGTATTTGCTCAAAACTGAGCAAATATCTGATAATACACGTTGCTCTACCTTTTCTCCAAGTACATTTCCAAACTGTGGTTGTAATATAGGGTCCTTTTAAATTTTGACATTCCATTATCTTTAATAGAAAGATCTGTATGTAATGAAGGATTTAAAAAAATCATAAGGATTTGTTTCTTTCTAAGACAATATTACGTTGTACAAATTATGCACAGTGAGCGCATCTAAAAGTTCATTCTAGTTTTAGAGAAAGTAAAATTTTCAGAGATGTTTCCTATACATAAAATGGTGAATAATACTAGAATTGGTACTATCTCTAGAACTGGAAGGAACTTTTAAAATGATCCCCCTATCTGACATAGAATCATAGGACTGGAAGGGACCTCAAGAGGTCATCTAGTCCAGTCCCCTGCTCTCATGGCAGGACTAAGTATTATCTAGACCATTCCTGACAGGTGTTTGCCTAACCTGCTCCTAAAAATCTCCAATGATGGAGAGTCCAAACCTCCCTAGGCAATTTATTCCAGTGCTTAACTACCCTGACAGGAAGTTTTTCCTAATGTTCAGTTGGCTTATCTCTTGCTGCAATTTAAGCCCACTGCTTCTTGTCCTATCCTCAGAGATTAAGGAGAACAATTTTTCTCCCTCCTCCTTTGTAACAACTTTATATGTACTTGAAAACTGTTATGTTGCCTCTCTGTCTTGTGTTCTCCAGGCTAAACCAACCCAATATCCCCAAACTTCCCTCATAGGTCATGTTTTTTTAGACCTTTAATCATTTTTGTTGCTCTTCTCTGGACTTTCTCCAATTTGTCCACATCTTTCCTGAAATGTGGTGCCCAGAACTGGACACAATACTCCAATTGAGGCCTAATCAGCACTGAGTCGGGTGGAAGAATTACTTCTCAGATCTTGCTTACAACACTCCTGCTAATACATCCCAGAATTATGTTTGCTTTTTTTTGCAACAGCTTTACACTGTTGACTCATATTTAGCTTGTGATACACAATGACCTCCAGATCCCTTTCTGCAGTACTGCTTCCTAGACAGTCATTTCCCATTTTGTAAGTGTGCAACTGATTGTTGCTGCCTAAGTGGAGTACTTTGCATTTGTCCTTATTGAATTTCATCGTATTTACTTCAGATCATTTCTCCAGTTTGTCTAGATCAGGGTTCTCAAACTGGGGGGGTCATGAGGTTATTACATGGGGGGGGGTCATGAGCTATCAGCCTCCACCCCAAACCCCACTTTGTCTCCCGTATTTATAATAGTGTTAAATATATAAAAATAGTGTTTTTAATGTACAAGGGGGGTTGCACTCAGAGGCTTGCTATGTGAAAGGGGTCACCAGTACAAAAGTTTGAGAACCACTGGTCTAGAGCATTTTGAATTTTAATCCTATCCTCCAAAGCACTTGCAACCCCTCCCAGCTTGGTATCGTCCACAAACTTTATAAGTATACGCTCTATGCCAATGGTTCTCAAACTGTGGATTGGGACCCCAAAGTGGGTCATGACCCTGTTTTAATGGGGTCACCAGGGCTGGCTTAGATTTGCTGGGACCTGGGGCTGAAGCCAAAGCCTGAGGACTTCAAACCTGGGCAGCGAGGCTCAGATTGGGCTTTGGCCCCCCTGCCTGAGGTGGTGGGGCTCAGGCTTTGCCCCCCACCTGAGGCAGCAGGGCTCGGTAGAGCTCAGACTTCAGTCCCTCCTGGGGTTGTGTAGTAATTTTTATTGTCAGAAGGAGGTCACGATGCAATGAAGTTTGAGAATCCCTGCTCTATCCCATTATCTAAATCAGGGGTCGGCAACGTTTGGCACGCGGCTCGCCAGGGTAAGCACCCTGGTGGGCCGGGCCAGTTTTATTTACCTGCTGACGTGGCAGGTTCGGCCGATCGCGGCCCCCGCGGTTCGCCGTCCCGGGCCAATGGGGGCGGCGAGAAGCGGCGCGGGCGAGCGATGTGCTGGCCGTGGCTTCTTGCTGCCGCCATTGGCCCGGGACGGCAAACCGCGGCCAGTGGGGGCCGCGATCGGCCGAACCTGCCGCATCAGCAGGTAAATAAAACTGGCCTGGCCCGCCAGGGTGCTTACCCTGGCGAGCCGCGTGCTGAACGTTGCCGACCCCTGCTCTACTCTATGGTATATCAAAAATGCTCTCACACATTTTTCCCTTTATATTTAGTTTAGTATACGTCTATTTATTCTCTAATGCAGATAAGTTACTTTAGGCAGAATGTATAAAACACACACAGTATAGCCTCCTTTGTGATATAAAAATTAATCCTGCCATATAATATCATAGAATTATATGTGCACTGTTTCTTTAATGAAATGATTTGTGAGACAATCTGACACACATTTCAAATAAAAGTATAAATTTTGTAAGAAGGAGATGAAAAGCACAGTGCTCACATTTACTTCATTTTCACAATAATGCATTTTTAACATTACACAACATGCTAGATTTTAGTTTTTGCCAATAACATAACAAGATTCATATAAAACCAAAAGAAACTATATTTACTTACTTCTCAGAGGATTGTAATGCTTCTCCATCTTTTGTCCAAGTATATTTTGGCTCACTAATGTCTGTAGTTTCACACAGTAAATTGACAGCGCTAGTACTCTTGGTCAGAAAAACTGTATTTCCAATTCGTGCAGTTATTGTTTTATTAAAGGAAACTCTGGGAACTTGTTTTTGCCTTATAATACCAGGTCCTTTTTGATTGAACATCAGCTTGCCTAGGGTTTTTGTGTTGAAACGTTCAGATACATTTGGTGATTTACCAGTGAGCTTCGAGGCTAATTTTTCTTCATGCAAGCCTTTCCATTTTTCAGTAGTAAGTTGTAGTGGTCTAGATAATTCAGCAACTAATTGATATATGACTTGGGATGCTAAATCATCACTGACCTCTCCAGCTTCAATGTGTTGACTCATGTTCTTTATCAGTTCTTCAAACTGTACAGTATCCATGCTGTAAGCACCTTGAAGAATTGCTGCCTCCAGACGTTTGTTCTTGAACTCAGGAGGGCTGTATTCTTCTGCTGAATTACTCACATGGGTTTCAAAATTTCTCAGAAATGGTTGATCATTAACTTGTCCATCACCTAGATACAGCTCATTCTTTTTACTCCATATTTGCCACATTTTGCTCATTTTATGCCATTTGGCTCCAAAACTGTTGGCTTCATTGTGATCTGTGCCACTGGTCTCACTTGAATGTTTTCTAAAAGTTGGAGGTTCTATTAGCCGGTTGTCAGTGCCAATAAGTTTCAGAACAAATGTTTTATGCACAGAGCCTGCAATACACTTGTACACTCCAATATCTGCAGCCCCAAGGCTATGTATTTTCAGTGATCCTGACTTAGTGATGCCAAGTCTTTTAGAGTTTTGTAGATGTTGTCCATCTTTCTCCCATTGGATAAGTGACTTTTGAAATCTTCGTACTGGGCACTTAATTACAACAGATGTTTTTGGAAGCAGATAGGCTCGGCTTCCAATGGTAAAATTAATGCGTTTCTCTTGCCGTGTCTGTATGTAGACTCGGTGTATACTGACAATCTGAGGTCCATGGGCAGCATGCTTCTCTGGACGCTTGGGTTTAGTTTCTTGTTTAATCTCTGCAACAGCAATCAAGTGTTGAAAAAGATTGAATCACTGGCACTCTCCCTAACAAATTCTGCTTTTCTGAGAATGTTGGTCATAGCATTTTCTCTGATTTGGTTCAGGTCAGCTCCCAACTTGCTGATTTTTATCTGTGTCACATACACACAATCAGGAATAATGATATGGTCAAATTTTCTGGCCCCAATTTAGGCATTCTCCTGCTTCTCTCTAAACCTCCAGCAGCTCTTATCATATCAATGAGAAGGCACATATAACACATATCTGTATAGAGGGCAATATTTGGAAGAGGAGGAAGAGTGCAATAAGGTAGGCATGCTATATCTGCTATTCTTATTGCTGCCAGTTGAAAGGGAAAGAAAGGGGGTAAAGGAAGAGGAAAAGCCAAATAAAAGGTGGAGCGCAACATCACTTTTCCAACATCTGGGCACTGCAGTGAGTGTAGGGCACCTGGATAACACAAAGTCCATTAGAAAAAGCAGGACTCTCTTTTCTATGGCTATTAGACCTGTTGGCTGGCTGACAGGCAGATTGAGATCAGGTTGACAGCAGCCAGGAGATGAGAACAGGAGTCAATGAATGTGCCGTGAGGGAATAGAGAAGGCCATGCTACTATCATTGGACTGGTGGTCACTTTCTTTGGCTAGAAGAGGCTTTGGTCACAGAGTCCTGCTGTTAGCAGGGGTCAGGAATACAGGAAGGAAGGGGGAGAGAAAGAGAGAAAAAAGTCAGATCCTGGAGAGGGCTGGTAAGTCAGAAGATGCCTGTGGACAAGCTGAAGAGAAAACTGAGACGAGCTTCATGCAGGAAGGTGTGGAGGCAGAACGCTGAGTATGGTGAGGCACCTCCTGCATTACACAGCAGGAATTTGAACCCAACAAGGTTTCTGGAGAGCTGCCTCCATGACTATAGCCAAAGACAGGCCTTCCCAGCAGTGGCCGGATAGACAGAGGAACACAGTATGAAAATGACTGCAGTATTTCAGATACCATTTTGTTGACTCATTACTGGTAACTACTCTGCCCCTTTCTGATCAGCAGAACTAATCTTACTAAGAAAACATTAGGTAGCTGAGAAACAGAACAATGCAGAAGGAAAGTAGCAGAAGCATACACCCCGGCTATTCACTTTGTGCAAGGCAAGGTGAAACTGGCCTGCCAGGGGAGTCAGGAAACTCCCTAGACGGGTGCTAGAGAACACTCAGTTTTTACTAGTGACCCATTCTGTTGGTATGTGACAGAGAACAAAACCCAGCAAGCTGCAGAATGACTTGAATGAGTCAGAGAAATAGACAAATTAATCAAACATTCCTGCATTTGGTTGAATCTAAAATCATTACTACTATACCATTTGGTGAGAACATAAAAAAAAAAGACAAACCTTGACAGCAAGTTATTGCAAAAATTTGCGTGCTTCAGATATCATATACATATGCTTTGGATATGTTGTAAAGGAAGAGGTAAAAAGTTAAATGCTTCAAGCATTCAGAAAGTGTGCACACTGTATGAACTACACCCCAGAGTACATTCTTATGCTTATAAAACAGAATACTGTAGTTATTTTCGATATTTTGGCTAATGAGTTCTGACCAATGTGGATATCCTGGTTTCATAATTACATAGCTCTTAAATCAGTATTTGTTATCCAGATACATGGTTCCCTCAACCAACCATTTTATGACTAGGATTATTAAAAGAGTGTCCTGTTTTTAATAACTATTGGGCTCAAAATATTTGTTTTAATGAAAATGTTCCAGTATTAAAGCTTCAATTTCCAAAACCCAGCATACATATACAGCTAGTGTAACTTTATACACACAAAATACTTTGTGCTATGCTATGTTTACATTAGTTATTCCAATACAGAATTAAACCCAGTGCGTGTTTATAAATACGTTCAAGTCTGACTGATCAATTTAACTTTTTTTAAAGAAAGACTGCATCAATTCTTCTTAGCATTGCAGCAACAGGGGGTGTGTGTGTGTTTGTGTGTGGGGGGGGGCAGAGTTAGAAGTGAGAGAGCATTCAGTTTTGTGGACTGCAGGAGAATAGTCCACAATGAACTTTCTGGATCCCTGGAAGCATCATAATTTGCAGCTTTGGAAGGGGTGGGCTTTTGGGGAGGGATTCCACGAAAGGTAAACCTGCTGAATACATTAGCCTGTACTAATGCCACAGGGCCTGATCCTCAGCTGGTGTAGCTCTGTTGTCTCCAATGGAGCTACACACATTTTTACCAACTGGCGATCTGGCTTGTAAACTGTAAGCTTGTAAGCTATTTCCCAGGACCTAGGAAGCCAGAGATATTTCTACCTGGATTGGGCCTTCAGAAAGTAAAGAGCATGCCCAGATACTGTGTCTAAGGAGTCAGACTTAGACTAACAAGCCCCATCACCATAAGCAGATAGTAAAAATTAAGTGCTCAGTTGTGCCCTGAAGACTGAGTCCTGAGGAGGGGGCACTGAAGAATGCCACTTCAGTGCAAGCTCTGGGAGGTACCACCTCTCCCAAAGCAGCCCTGCTTTGGTGACAGTGTGCATGGTGCACCAGCCCTTAGAACAGTGGAGCCTGCTCTCCTCTTTGTAGCCTCGAGCTCTACTTTTTGGGGTGATGCCAAGTTCCTGTCTCCCACCCACTCCCTTCAGGTGACTTGTGCTGAGTCCCTGGATGTAGTAGGAGGAAACAGTCCCTGAATATTCCTATGAATCCCAGGATTGCTACTGTCCCTGGCCCTTGATGCAAGAAGCAAAAGTGAGAATCTAGAGTATGCTCTCCTCTCTCACCCTTTGTGTACTCATGTAAATGCCAGGCAGAATCCAGCCTTAGAGGCTAATGAATTAAAAACCTTGTCCTGAACAGTTTGAGAACTTGAAGGGAGAGGCTGGTCACTAGCCCTCTTTCATCATTTTTGTCTGCACCCCACTGCCTGCCCTAATAACTACTGTATGTCTTCATACGTTGCTCCCTTCTTACTACAATGGAAGCTGACAATGTTACTTTAACATCACTCTCCACTAAGCAATTTGCAGACCACATTGCAGGCCACATTGCCATTCAACTATCCACAATTAATTAAATTCAGATAGATATGCAGCTCAAAATATTTTATTAAACCTTATGCCAAGGACATTCCTGAAAGTCCATGGGGCTTTATTTAAGTGGTGTTTTGAACCTCAGGATTCTGGCATGTTAATCTGAAATGAAGTCCAGGAAAAGAAGTTTCATATTATGTATGAATCAGAATTGCACTATTATTTTGTGTTGTGAATAACCATTTATACAAAGCTAGAAAATACATAACGAAGTAGCTATTTCTGGACAAGACCATTAACTGGATCAAAACCAAAAAGCCTGCACATATTACCGGATATTTACAGATCTGTATGATGCAAAACTTTCAATTCTTCCAAACCTAGAGTGAATGTTTTCAATTGAATAGTTGTCATTAAATCTATTGTGTTCAGTAGACTTTTATCAAATTGTATCTGACATTTAGGCCATTCATAAGAGCCTTTTTTTAAAAAAGACACAAATTTATATCCTCCTTTCTAAAGGAAGAAAAACAGAGGCCCACATTGAGGGAATGTTTGCACATGCATTCACTATAACTGTACCTAAAAGAGACATCTACCTGGCTATTTTACATGTGCAGTTAGCACAATTGTCTACCTGGCTATTTTGCATGTGCCATTAGCACAATTACAATCATTATCATGACAAGATCATGCTCAAATTACAAAACATGCATTTTTGTGGGAACATTTCTAGAAGTAATGAGCCAAATATTGTATTTTTTTTTAAAAAAAAAGGTGTCTACTCCTGCTACGACTGTGCCCTCAAAACACCTTTTGAAGCCAAAGGGAATAGGTTTCACACTCACTTAGGCACTGCACCTGCCACTGGAATGGGAGTTTTGTAACTTTTAACACTGACGGGAGTGTAACGCCCAGTGTTCTAAGGACACACACTGAACAGATATACAGTGGGCCCAATTCTCATTTACACGAAGGCCCCCTTTTACTGCTCTGGCAGTGGAAATGGAGTCTGTAGCAGGTATAAAAATAATTTATACCACTCAAAGGCACCTTTATACCATCAGAATGGTGTAAAGGGTAAATAAGAACCAAGTATATAGGGAGCCCAAAAAACCCCCCAAACCCTTAACATGTATTTATATATTACATTTTAAAAAAATTAAACTGGAACCATTGGCTTGGGCTGAGAAGATATAAATTTCATAAAATTAAAACACTCCTATTATTGTTGGTCTTGTGACCACAATGCCTAAGTTGCTCTCAGATCAATAACGTTATGAAATGTAGCAAGGATAGAGAAATGAATTAATTTAGCAGCACATACACAGGTTTTACTTGATAATTTCAAATCAGCAGGGCACTAGGAAAAGTAACACACTTACTGTTACAGTCATTCACGTGACAGGACCTTACAAGTGAGGAAGTAGGGAGACTGCTACACATTGATACATTTAATGTGACATTTTGGCCCTTTGCTGTTAGCTTTTGGCAGGCAAGTTTCCTTCTCTGGATTCCAACACCACAGCTTAGAGAGCACTGCAAAAGGAAGGATATAGTCAGAGTGAATTTTGTGTCCTGTCTCATACATGCTACTTTTAAAGTGATTTTTTTTTAAAGGATGCTGTTTCATATGGATCCCCATGCTATCCAAAGCTCTAAGCGCTCTCCAGGCTTTAAGTCAATATGAATATAAAGTGACTAACCCTTTCCACCAAACAGCTCAGAAACAATTATAGGAAAATGACAGTATTTCTTACTGTTCCACTGTGGATGTAATGCAGAATGAGACTTGTTGTTCTCAGATGTATAATTCAACGAGTTCTAAATTGCCTGGGCCAAGTCTCTCAAGTCACTCTGCACGTTCATATTGCATTTGGACAGGACTTTTAATTGTAATCTTTAACTATATTTATGCCTTTCGGTGGATCTTTTTGAGGAGGAGACTGGAGGCTTGGATTAAAGGAGAGGGAGAAAAATAGCATTCAATGCACTATTTTGCCTTTCAGAAATTTAGCTAGGGCAGGGGTGGCCAGCCTGTGGCTCCGGAGCCACATGCAGCTCTTCAGAGGTTAATCTGCGGCTCCTTGTATAGGCACCGACTCTGGGGCTGGAGCTACAGGCGCCAACTTTCCAATGTGCCAGGAGGTGCTCACTTGTCAACCCCTGGCTCTGCCACTGGCCCTGCCCCCACTCTACCCCTTCCTGCCCCCTTCCCTGAGCCAGCCGTGCCCTTGCTTCTCCCCCTCCCCTCCCCTCTCTCTCTCCCCTCCTGCACGCCACAAAATAGCTGATCAGGAGGTGCGGGGAGTGAGGGGGAAGCACTGATCGGCGAGGCTGCCGGTGGGCAGGAGGTGCTGGGAGCAGGGGGGGAGTGATAGGGGAGCTGCTGACGTATTACTGTGGCTCTTTGGCAATGTACACTGGTAAATTCTGGCTCCTTTTTAGGCTCAGGTTGGCCACCCCTGAACTAGGGAATAAATCTGAGTGGTTGGAAGCTAAACATGCTCCAACCTGATGCAACCATACTGGAAACGAACAAGAAGCATTATGGCCTCTTGTTTTTCAGTTTAAACATGAGGGCAGAAAGGGTAGGCAGCTATGTTTTAGGGCTGGGTGCACCCGGATCATCTGTTGTAGCAGACCTCTTGAAGCATTCTACCTCCTTCCTCCCCACAACTGGGTGGGTAGGGCCTTTTGCCTAATTGCATTCCCTCTGGAGCCCACACTACTCTATGTACTTTAATGATTATCTGGTAGTCTCCCAGCTAGAAATCCCTTGAGTTCCCTTTGTATCGGGAGGTTTAGTGAGCTCTTACTCTAGACCACTCACCTTGGACCATTCCCCTGCAACTAGCTGAGGGGGACAATCAACTTTGGCACACAATTTATGAGCAGACAATCTAGGCTCCTGGCAGATCTCATCAGAGAGTTTCAGAAAGCTTCCATCTGTCAACAACTGCTTACAGTGAACTTTGCGACTCTGAGTCCCTCCGCCACAGGTACGGGAACACTAAGACGAAGATAAGAATGTGGAAAGCATAGCCGCACACACACTTGTCTTCACTCATTTATACTCTTATTTTATACAGGCATTTAGAAGGCAGCTATCACCATGTTTTCTTTGAACACTTTACTGGTTTAGATTAAAAAGTGAGCAGCATTTTCCAAAACCAAGCAGCATATGCTCCTGGTAGCATTGATTTAGCTAATGGGCCACGAGCCAGGAAAACCTAACTAATGAGCTCAGTGCCAGACAACTGCAGTGCAAGTAGCTAGTGGAAAGCCTAGAAAAAGATGTGCACTTTACCTCTAGAACTGGCCAAGTTAAGGCTCAGGTGCCTATCTGGCATGAGCTTAGGAAGTTTCACCTTTGGGACAGGTAAGTTAAGCCTTGCTTCCTAATGCAGGTTCTCTCACTTGTGGGGTATGGAGAGAGAGGTGATCTCTGGACTAACTGGGATCTAGGCCTTTCCGGACTTCCAAGACGTTAACTAGCACCTTGAATTTCACCCAGAAGTGAAGTGAAGAATGGAGACTACAGGTGTAATAAGTTCGATGTCAGTTGAAACCATGCTACAATAACAAACTTCTGAGTGGCCTTCCAGGTTACTCTAATTACAGCACATTAGGTAACTAACCAGAAGAAAAATGCTTACAACTAAACTATTTCCATAATCCGTTGTACCTGCTGCCATTCTTCAACATGCCAAGCAGGGGGGCAGTCAATCTGGTTACACGCTTGTAAAGCGTGAGGCTTTTCATCTTTGCAGTCTTCATTAGTGACAATGGATCCCTCAGGTTGCTGGCAGTACACATCTCTTGTCTGTATCCCAACTCCACAAGTAGCAGAACACGGTCTCCAGGGGCCAGTTTCCCACCTGTGCCAAAAAACACATTGGCAAAAAAATTCACTCTAATTAAACAATGCAGAAGAATGGCGTGTGGAGGAGGGATTATCTGGACACAAATTATACCCACACAGAGCAAAACAAAGCAGAAGCAAAGGCATATTTATATTGCGAGGGTCAGACTATCATCTACTATTGTTTTGGCTTTGACCTTTTCCTCTGAACCATAATTTTCTCACTGAATGCAATATTCTAAGTTTTTGATAGTTTAATTATATTTTACAATTAAAAGGGGGCATCAGAGTTCCCTTCACAAAACATACATCACTAAGGCTATTCTCTTTAACTCTATGCAATTACTATTTAACACTGGGCTCTTGGGAAAAAGAATCTCTCTGAAGGGTTAATGCAAGATCTATTGAAGAGCTTCATATCAAAGTGGTTTCCACAAAGACCTCTGCATTGTGAAGCTAAAAAATTACACCACAGTATATAATAATATCTTCATTCTGTTTTCTTAGGTGAATAAAAAAGGCTCTTCAGCTGATGTATTTGTTAAATCCTGCCCTGCCTTTCTGAGATGACTATATTTTCCAAACAGTAAATTGAATTTAAATATTTTCCAAACAGGCGGCGCTTACCTCAGGCAGCTCCTGGAAGCTGTGGCATATCCCCCCTCTGACTCCTATGTGAAAGTACGGCCAGGTGGGTCTGCATGTTGCCCCGTCTGCAGGCGCCGCCTCCACAGCTCTCATTGGCCGTGATTCCCCACCAATGGGAGCTGCAGAGTTGGCGCTTGGGTTGGGGACAGCGCACGGAGCCCCCGGGCTGCCCCTACGCCCAAGAGCTGAAGGAGGGACATGCTGCTGCTTCCAGACTTTTAACGGCCTGGTCAGCGGTGCTGACCGGAGTCGCCAGGATCCCTTTTCAACTGGGCGTTCCGGTAAAAAAAACGGGCTCCTGGCAACCCTAAACCTGATCCTTGTCTGATAAAGTCAGTAGACAATGTATTGTTATTTATGTCATATTAACCATTTCTTTTCCACAATTTGATTTCATTATAAAAGCGTACCGTGGTGGGCACAGTTTCATGTTGCAAGTGCGAGTCATTGCTGGTGGTCGCATGGCATTGTCACACAGGGTGTCATTGACAGCTTGTTTTGTCTGCACATGCAGGCACACTGCAATGGCTTCTTGTGTCCCTGGATTTAAAAATAAAAACACACACATGAGTTGCTCTATGGACAGATGAACAATTTTTATAACCTCCTCTCTCTTCCCCCCAGTCTCAATCAGAACTAATTCTGGTTGCCAAATTAGACAGCAGATTTAAAATTAACAATTTGATTCATAACAGCACTGGAAATATTTTAAAATATGTTTGAAACTCAGAAAGCGTTTTTAAATTAAAAACCGAGTTACAGTGCAACATTTCCGGGATTTCTTATTCACAGCCAGTAATGCCCCAATGTAGGATTTTTTTTCTAGATTCAAATCAGCTCTTGGAGTGGATACAAATAAACAATATTGATAGGTGCCAGTTTGTCATTGTGCCCTTCAGAAAAACAGAAAATTGGCGAGTAGTGATTTTGTCTGCCTTTCTCTCTGTAACACCAAGAAAACAAGACACTATGACTGGCACCCTGATGACACTGATTTTGGCAAGTTCCCTCTATTTAATAGTGCTACCCCAAGGCAATTAGAGTGATTTGGTTGGCAGTCAGTGTATAATAAATGCTTTTTCAAAGAGCTGGACTCACCCCGTAGGAGCAGAATGCTGTTTTATTCCTACTGATTTAAATGGGATTTCAATGAGCTAAGTATTTGAAGCGACAAAAATTACATAAAGTTTCTAAACTACAGCCAAGAAAATGGCTGACTCAGCATGTAGAGATACCCATTGGGCCAGATCCTCAGCTGATGGACGCTGGTGTAGCTCCATAAAGCCAATGGCTCCTGAGCTCCAGCTAAGGATCTAGGCCCAGTGTATACAGCGTTCCCTTACACAGGTTTCCCCTCAGCTTCTCTCCAAAATGCAGCTATAATTATAGTTATGCTGAGGCATGAAAGAACAATAATAATTAAACTTTTATCAGTCAGAAAAAATGATGTCCGATAAATCTGGTTTAGATCAACACAACTCGGTGAACACTTGTCAATTAGTGAGCTTTATTGTTTATTTTAAAGTTGCATGGTGTATTCTGTTTCACATATACCATTATTCTACAAGGCAGTATTATGTCTTCCATGTGCAAACCCTATTCACTTAATGGAGAAATGCACATAGAAATAAAGGACACAAAACTTAGTAAAGTGCTTTGGAAATCTTCTGTATCTATGCAATAAAAACAACAGTCATCATCATTGACCTATTCAACAGAACAGCACTGAAATGCACTCTAACATGCACTTTTGTTGGTACCATGTGAAAATGGCTAATGTAATACACAACAGGTAACATGGTCACAGTTCAGAGAATCTGCTTCCTTCCTTCTAAATTTACTTTTCCCCCCAAGAGATCTCCTAGGGCTACAAATGTGTTTTCCGTAGTAGGTTATATTCTTTGTCTTATGTGTAAAAGCTTGAAAGGTTTCTAATATGTTTGTATTTTTAACTGGAATTCCTCTTGTTATTTATGTATGGTACATTAAAACATCACATATTTTTCTGTTTTATCCAACTATCACTAGACGATGATTGTTATAAATACCCTTGCTTTCGATAAATTTGTACGCCATTAATTGTTTCTTGATACTTGTTGGTTATTTAATAGTCCATTTGATTTCAGCTGACTCCATGAAATATTCTGTGTTGGAAAATTTTCTGCCTAAGATTAGTGGTGCATGTTTTATGACTTTCAGGTAATAACTGTTCTTTTTCTTTCCTAGTGAGAGTGACAAATGATTTTATAATGTGCTCTCAAGTGCTTCCATCTGCCACTATCATCTCAGACTTTGCACTTGTACAACAAGTGGCCATCATAATGGTATGTAGAAGAACAAACTGAACTGCCTCATGCACTTTAGGCAGAAGACATATTTTTCTTCATTATTATAATTTAGTAGCAGGTGCCCAGCATTTGAAGTTACTCTGTTGATCATTATTGCAATTGTCTCTCTGTCAAGAGCTAGTACAATCCATTCCTGAACACTGGCAATTCCTATCACAAATCAATGTTGCCCCCATCTATGAATTATCTTGATACAATCCAGCATATTTATTCTTTCAAGACCAAGGCTGCAAGTCTTCATTGTGATGATATAGGTACCAATCTAACCATTTCAAGCATAATACAAACCATATGTGTAGCAGGAGTATGTATGTATGTATACAACACTATGGATTCTAGATTTCTTTTAGACTTTCACTGGGATCCATCTTAATCCCATTTGGGGCTGATGTTCATTCCAGGAAGCCTTTGCTGTGTAATTGTTTTGACTATGTCTGCACAGTGCTGAGATTTTATGTAACAGGAGCACTGACCTTATGCATAATTGACTGCCTAGTCACTTCTATTAAATAAAAGTCATTAAGTGTTGAAAATTGCATTACCTGCAACACATACATTTAATAAAATGTTCTTTCACACTAGGGACTAGATTATATCCTTTACATCGAATGTCCACACAACATGATCCAAGGGTGAAAACGCCACATCAAAGCAAATCACCACACACCATGAGTTTTACAGAACTCCAAGGTTCTATCCCAGAACTAAAGACCAGGGTACCATGGATACTGCAGTACCTCCTAAATGACTGACGCACCTTCAGAAGAATTTATTCAAACATTTTGGTTTCCTTCAGTTTCCCTGAATAAGAAATATATTGCTTCTAATGTACAATTCAGAAACAAAGATCCAGATGTAGAATTTTGCTGAGGTAGAGCTGTGGAAGAGGTTATCAGATGAGCACTCAAACATATATTCATCATTCATCCAGTTGCAAGGCCCATGCCTGCACTGGGAATAGTGTTAAGGGTTTGTTTCTGCTTCAAGTGCCTTGTTCTGGCTAGCAAGACAAAATTGGCTTCTTAGTTGTTATTTTAGGCCAAATTTTGCCTTTAGAACACACTTAAATTACATCTCTTTTACAGGGATTAGAATGGAAACATTCACGTTTGTGTAAAAACAAAAAATAGTCAAAGCTGATCAGAAAAAGAGTTATTTTGCAATGGGTTAAGCTGGATAATATTTTCTAAACTTCTCGCACAGAGAGGGTGGTATGATATGAGACTCCTATATTGAGCCTTCTGCAAGTCAGTATTTCTGTCATCAGCAGTTTATATTACAATGTTGTGGTGAGTATATCCATGAGGGGAAAAAAAGGCATGTCACACCCTTTGTTTAATTTTGGCTGTGACATGCCACCTTTAGCCAGTGTATGAGGTGTCTTTCATTTCACTCATCAGAGTGCCACAAACTGCTACAATTCTCTACTCTAAATGCTTTAAGAAAATAAAAGCTATAGTGTTTTGGTGTTTTAAGGTATAACAGAAGAGATACTGTAAAAAGTTTGTAAAGCAGACTTGTTTTTCAGATCTATGCTGCTTTCCAATAAACAATTACACTCCATTGATGCAGCATTTCCTTATAATTTACTTATAAAATGTGTAAGAGATTGATCTTAATTATAAATTTGTTTGCAACCACAATTTAATATTGGCTTGTAATGTGAATCAGTGATAAAACTTCTTATATTGCAGGGTTTGGGAAGCATCTTGCAAACCATAAAAGTCATAAAACCTTCAGACAAACCAACAGAGTGTCATATGTGTGAAGTTCTTGCCTTGTGATGATAACATAGTAGAACGTTTAACCATCTCCCCCCCCCCATCCCCCCAAGTATAAGATAAGTTACTCAGGCAGGTCTCAATAGAGCACTAAGTATTTTTACAGTATTTTGATGTGCTATTATAGTAATTATTCTACTAATCAGTGCAACAGAATATTTTCTATTTTAACCCAGCATACAACCCTCACAAACTCACAGTTTTTGACAACTTTGCTGTGGGAAGAAATATACAGTGCACAAAGTTGTGTTAAAAGATCAGAGTGTTTGCAAAATGCATACTTTACTTTAACTCTAGAAAGGGAAAACCGTAAAGAGTTAGGACAGAAGATGCTAAATGTGTGTGGCAGAAGGATGGTCTCTTCACTCAACCTTACACCTAGAAAAGGGAAAAAAAAATTTACTTATTTCAGATTACTTTTGCCTTGCTGTCAACTAAAAGAGAAATTGTCAATTTAAAATCTACTCAGTTAAAAAATGATAGCTCTGTGGTTTGAGCCTGCTAAACCCAGGGTTGTGAGTTCAATCCTTGAGGGGGCCATTTAGGGAACAGGGGTAAAAATCTGCCTGGGGATTAGTCCTGCTTCAAGCAGGGGGTTGGACTAGATGACCTCCTGAGGTCCCTTCCAACCCTGATATTCTATGATTCTAAAAGAAACTTTCCCTCAATTTAAAGTGAAAACAGTTGATAAACACACATTCCCCTTTCATGTTGGAAACCCAAATATTGCAGTTCTAGGAATCTTAAAATGAAACTGGTAATTACTGAAAGTGAAATAGAGTTAACTCATTCTTATTGTCCAAGTAGAAAGAAATTCAAAGAAGTATTCAGAGCATTAATAATGACAAGTACATTGGATTGTCAATTTTTCTTTTATAAACAAAAGCATTATTAGGAAAGTAGGCAAAGAAATCTGTTTTTTAAATTAGATTGTATAATTTTGAAATAGAGAGAATCTGTTTAGAATACTACATATTCCATTAACTAATTGACATAAAGACTGAAGAAATACTGCAGATTTAAAACAAAACAAAAAATGATCTGATAACCAGGCACATAACAAGTACTGGCATTATTTCTTGCAGACAGTATCATGCATATCAATTTTATGCATGCATCCCATGTGCTTGCATCAGGGCCATAGTTCTTCAAACAGTGAAAAAACACACACACTTTCTTTGGACAAATGAGGCAAAACCTTGAGTTCCCAACACAATTTTTACTCAAGCAAAACCCTAAATAAATCAAAGGGAGTTGGTCTGATTATGGGCTCATATGAGCAAAGTCCTTGGGATCTGACCCATGATTTTTGTGGTGTGTGGACTTTCTTCAGGTACTAAGGGAAATATAGACAATTCTTCAAATTTCTGGAAATTTCTGTCTCACTAGGGATCTTTAAAATGATGCTTACTTCATAATTAATTAACATGGAAGACCTCCTACTTGCATTCATGGAATGTCTGATGACAGAAGTAATAATTATGATAAGTGACATAACATAGGCTAATGGTCATAAGGCAGTAACTTTTATGACACCCAAATTGCTGCTGCATCATGGGCTATAATGGTTTATCTAGATGCAGTACAGAATAATCACGAAGAATAGCCAAAGAGTTCTTGTCAACAGCACTATTATAATTATTATTACTTGTATTACTATAGTGTGTAGGAGCTCTAGTCATAGACCAGGACCCATTGTGTTAGGTGCTGTACAAAGAGAGACCAAAAGATGGTCTGTTCCTCAGAGTGTACACAGTCTAACACAATAAAAAGCCTGGCTAAAATAATTAATTTGAAGAGAAAGAAGCTGTGGGATAATGAATTGCAGACAGGTCTTTCTTCATATATCTAATAAAAAAGAATGTTACTGCGTGCATTTTTACCTCTTTTTAGGAGAGGGGCTGAGCGAGTTTACATTGAATGCATGGTTAAGGCTACATTTTAGTCATTGTTATTTTTAGTAAAAGTCATAGACAGGTCACGAACAGTAAACAAAACTTCACGGCCCATGACGCGTCCATGACTTTTACTATATACCCCTAACTAAAACTTGGGGGTGGGAATGGCTCAGAGGGACAGCCCAGGGGTGCCGCGGGTGCTGGGGGGGGGCTCCGCAGGTGCTTGGGGAGGGGGCCAGCCTGAGGGGGTGCTCGTGGGGGAGGGTTGGCGGGGCTGCGGTAGGCTCTCTACCCGGCTCCTGAGCTCCATGTGCTGCCTCTGCTCCACCCCAAGCCCTGGTTCTGCAGATCCCATTGGCTGGGAACTGTGGCCAATAGGAGTTGCAGGGGCGGTGCCTGCCAATAGAGGCAGCACATGGAGCTAGGAGCTGAGGAAGGGGCGTTCCTGTCTCCTTTCCAGGGAGCCTGCCCTAGGTAAGCACCACCCTGCACGCACCCCAACCCCCAGCCCTGAACCCCCCCACACCCAAACTCCTGCTACTGTGGGGTGAGTGGGGAGCGAGATTGCACCAGCAAAAGCTGGTGCACCTGGCCCAGGGGGTGCCTGAGTTGCTCAGGTGGTCCCCGGACCAGGCACACCAGCCACTGCAGAAGTCACGGAAAGTCATAGAATCCACGATTTCCATGACCTCTGTGACAAACACGGAACCTTATGCATGGTCCACATGAGGATTTAGGGGTAATGTATCATAAAGATGACAAGCACTGCAACACAGATTCAGACCTTGCTCAAGCAGTATATGACATAGTGACAATAAAGTCTGCAACTTGCTTAGACTGAGCAGACCTCCTCTCGGTCAGGGAAAAGTAGGCATTAAGAAACTAAGGAAAAAGTTCCAAATAAATAGAAATCTTAAGGAATGTATTTTAAAAGCCCTTGATAGATACATGCATGTTAGAGACACAGAAGCTCTCACACTTTACATTAAATTTTGATATTCCTAACTTAAAAGATCATATTTCTTTCCTTATAACTAAAAAGTTCATCTTACTGAAATGAGATACGGACTTAAAACTGAGCTGAAATTGATCAGGTCCTTTGAACTACACAATGGAAAAAAACAGACATAGTGAGATCATTAGTTAGTACACTGCAATAAGTTGGAAACACAAGAGAAGTCTGGTTTCTTAAAACAATTTATCCACAGGTAATTTTTAGTCTGTTTGAAAGTGTTTGCCAAGGCAGCTAGATGAACAGCATTGATAGGAGAACAAAGTCATGATTATCTAACTAACATAACAGGAAAGATATTGCTGTTCAACTTTGATCAAATAGTCTCAAAAACTTCCCACATTTCCTGGGAGAGTAGCACATACGAAGAACATCTAGACATGTGGTGCTACAGGTTCTACTGAAGACTCAAGAACACATATGAAAAGTCTCTTCATTTCAAACATTCTGCATTACATGCTGAAGAAGTAGTTTCAATTCATGAATACCCAGAGGCAAATGTTTGGTTGAACTGCCTCTTTAAATCACAAAGGACAAATATTGCTCTCAATGAAGTCAATGCCCAAACTCCCATTTGGCTATAACAGGAGCAGAATCAGGCCCTGATTCCGATTATTAACCATTAAAAAAAAAAGCCCTTTTCTACTTATTATATTTCTTCTGTGGGTACAACTGTCTTCACTTCCCATTGATGTCATCTTTTTGTTTCTGGTATGTGAAATTATGGGCCTCAACACAGCCTCCAAAATTTAATCGTCAACTTGCAGGTACAATTTTTCACATGTAAGTTTTTACACTGACTATATATGAGGTAAAATTTGAGTGTCTGTTTTTTGAAAAAAGCAACAGAGGGTCCTGTGGCACCTTTAAGACTTCCTTGCATCTGAAGAAGTGAGGTTCTTACCCACGAAAGCTTATGCTCCCAATACTTCTGTTAGTCTTAAAGGTGCCACAGGACCCTCTGTTGCTTTTTACAGATTCAGACTAACACGGCTACCCCTCTGATACTTGTTTTTTGAAAATTTGGCTTATGTGTCCTCCATTCTATGCTCAAAAATTCAAAACTGCCAGAGAGAATTCAACACCTTTTGAAAACACGTTGGTTGAGAAGTCCTCCAGAAGCATTGGTAAAATAGATTAAAGATGGAGATAAAATGACTAAATGTTACAAAAATAAATTTGGATAGTAAAATCAAGAGAACTGAAAAAACTTATAGCTAGTGAGAGCCTTGTTCCTAATTTAAAATACCATTTCCCTTATTGGTTTTAAATATTTTCTCAATTTTTTAAAGCAGATAGATAAAATAATCGATCACAATAGTCATTGTCAAAACTGCAAACAAATCATACATGCATATAAGTCATATCTTCCTGGGGCTAAGCTCCTGTAATGCCCAATGAAACAAGTGAGGAATGGCAGAAAGCAACACTTTCCATGATCAGGTACACTGTCATTATTAGGGATCAGTGCCATCAATAAAACAAGAATGTTAAATGATAAGGGAGGCTTTTATATTGGTCACTTACCATCATGTGGATAGTTATCTGGGCATCTTTCCCAACTTCTCCTGTCTTCAAACTTCCAGATGGTGACCACTACAAAGGAGGCCACTTTCTATGAGCTCTAGATTGGCTCTTGACTTCCAAACTGTTGCTGCTCAGCCCTTTTATACTTATTACATTTCTTCTGTGGGTACAACTGTCTTCACTTCCCATTGATGTCATCATTCCTGTCACATACAGGTGTGTTCACAATTCCACTGCTTCCACTTTGCACTTCATAACTCACTTCTATGGTCAGTTCCAAAGTACAGTACATAGTAGCAACACTAGCAACATTGTCTAGCAATATATAGTTCAGATGGCTGAGAGATTAGATTACATCTAAAGGAGGAATGTGCCTAACTACTTGCAGACAGATGTATGGCACAGGCTTCCTACAGAAGGATACGCTGGACCAAATCCTAAACAACATCCTATTTGAGCTCCTTCCCAGCCATTTCTGGAGAGATGTCTCCCTGTGCTACCATATCACAGATCTACAGTACCATAAAAAATGACAGCATTTTGAAGACAGTGAATAGTTAATATGCATATTTTAGTTCAGAAACTGCACATATAAATTCCTAGGAGAAAAATGAACATTTAGGCACATTTGTCATTGATTTGTTACATATATTTTCATTTATCTAAACCCATAAACCGGCTGATAGTCTGAAGTGATTTCTTGTAACTTATCTTTTGATAATACAAGACTAACTGCTGCATCAACGTTGACAGAAACTTTCCATAACTTGGTTGACTGAATACAGACCAGTTTCTCATTCAAAGATTTATAGAAAACCAATTTTATCTCCATTACCTTGTGAGGCATGTGGAAGCAAGGGACATTTAGATGCTATCATCAAAGGTAAAAAGAATTAACACAAGTTAAAAGTTCAGAATTTGTTTTTACATGTCAATGTAACTAATTTGGAATAATATCAAACAGTTATTTGACAATGTCAAATTTAAACACCATAGATGAAAATATGTTTAAACTACCTCCAACACATGTGGCCGAACATGGAGTAAAACCAATGTATTCCCAATCATAAATCAAACTGCTATCTTCTGCACGTGAAAATTCTGGGGTGTATGGGACAGGATCACTGTCACAGGATGGCTGGTGGCATATTCGTTCTGTTGCTGGTTTGGGGTCTTCACATTCCTCATCAGGCAGATCCATTTCAGTCTGAGTAAATGTGAGACGAACACGGCACTTCACATCTCGCATCTGAATGCCACGACCACAACTAGTACTGCATGGAGACCAGGGTTCTGGAATAAACCTGCAAATAATCATAGTGCAGCAACTGAAAGAAAACTGAAGGAGGAGAAATTTGCACTTGATATGAGTTTGCATGTATGTGGAGAGTTAAAATATTGCTACAAAAAGTTAATGTAATATAACAATGCAAATATGGCCAACATACTAGCAAAGCATATGATGAATAATATGGGTTATACTGAGATACAGTTTCATAATGTACCCAAATCCTATCATTAAGCCCCAAGAATACATCCTCTTCACTTTCCCCCTACCTACAATTCCACATAACTAAACAAAGACAACAGACAAGATTGTGGGGGAGAGGAAGAAAAGTCAGACGGAGCAATGAAAAGCAACTCACCTTTCTGGGAAAAAAGACAATACCCAAAGGTAGCTCAAAACTCCTGGAGCACTCAGAAGGCCAAGTTGTATATATAAGTCTACACATTGAGTTACAATAGCTCTCAAGGCACGCAATGTCATACATATGCCAAAAGCACATCTGCACTCTATTCACATTTCCCAGAAGGGCTACCACAGGACATCATTGTAATGACATTTAATAGACCTAGTGAAAGGTACTTTTTGAAATGTAGCCACCTCCAATGCAGAACATTACAGGATGCTATTCAGATTTCATCTTATAGGAGGTCTAACTTCGATGAAGAGATTAACTTGCTCGGTGGACTATCACTTTCATCAGTGTGTCTTTATGCTCCTGAGTAACTATAATTAAATCTTATTGTACACATCTCATTAATATATGGACTAGAGGTAATATTTAAAAAAAATGTGTAATCTTCTATTACTTCAAGGGCCTTTATTATGTCAGATACTAATGTTGAAAACTGGACCATTACAATAGGGCGGAATTCCACAAATCATCTTGGATGGATTTGTGGATAATTTGACAAGTTAAATACGTAATTGCATAGGTCATTTTCTTAAGGTTTCAAACACTTTGGTGAAAGAAATATACAGATTTTTTTTAAATTTTCCAACTGGAGCAGATCTACGTGAAACAGTCAGAGGAAATAAAAACATTTCTTTATTATCTCCTAAAATATCAGCAAAGGACACCTCTTTAGGATCCAAATTAGACATCTATTTGTTCCAACAGCTTTTCCTCCCCTTTCTGCAATTAAAAAATCCATTGCTCTGTTGCAGAGAAATATTTATTAAAATTTAAAAGCAGCCAGTTATGTAAGACTGAGATAAAGCCATCGTTTTGCCCTCTGTGTTTATTCTAAGTGTAAACAACACCTACATAGCATGGTTGATACTCTGAGCTCAAACTCAGAATGTTGCTAAATTTGAAGAATAGGAGTTTGTGGACAGACTACTATGTCAAGCCAACTGCCTTCTGCGACTGCAGAGTGACATGAGGAGACATGAGCAGGAGATAACACAGTAGTTATGCTATAGATATATTCCCACTAGGCCTCTGGGCTACTTTCCAAAGAGCACCTGCTGTGGAGAAGAGGGAAGAGTGAGTCTTTCCCCTTCTCTAAAGAGCACTAGCTAATACAGGTTAGGAAGAAGCTGATCACCCCTGAGGAGCTGCTGCTGAACTTCCCCGACAAGTTCTGCCCAATAACGACTTTGTCAAGATTTGGCTTTTTTTGACTTTTACCTGAATGGAAACATCCCAAACTTTGGCCTGATTTTGGAGGGTGCTGAGTGCATCCAGAAAGGTGCTGGGGGCCTTCACCTCCTACTGAAGTCAACAGGAACTGAAAGTGTTCAGCCTATCACAGGTTTGACAACATTTGAAGTGCACTAAAAGAATCTTCTACATTGGAAGAGTATTGCCAGAAACAAACTACAGGTGCTCCTATACTGCAGTGACAGGAAACATAGGAAATGCCATACTGGGACAGACTAGTTGTCCATCTAGTCCAGCAACTTGTCTGACAGCAGCCAGCTGCTTATGAATGAGAAACCCTGAAGTACACAGCAATGGGAAAACCTGCTAACAAAGAAAGTTACCTCATAACCTCAATAGAGGCTAGGTTAAGGTCCAAAGGGAGCCACATAAAATGTCTAGATAGTTATGTCAAAAATGGCCCTGATTCTCCAAAACAATAAGCATGTGGTTATCGTTATGCACTTTAGTAGTCCCTTGAAATCAGTGTGACGGTAACATGCTTAGAGTTAAACACGTTTATGTGCTTTGCTGGATCAGGGCAACTGTGCATAATGCTTTGACAAAATTCTGATCTTCTCTCCATACAAAGAACCATATCTGGGTAATATTCTACATACATAGAATTTATAAAAAAACTCAGAAAATTCTAGGCAATTATTCCTTGACTTACACCAGACCTATATTGTACTAGCGGGTTTCCTGTTGAATATTCGTGCCTGGGATTTCATAGCAAAGTTCAAGATTAAAAAAAGTAAAACATGGGTTTTGAATTTCTACTTTATCATTTGCTAAACCAAATCACATGACTGTAGGGTTAATTAGAACAACCTCATATTACAGCAATTCTTTTCAAGTTGATGACCTCATCAAAGGTAAGCTGTAGTTTAAATAGCTAAAATTAAGCAAAAGCCAATGGAGACTACTAATACAAAATGAGTGCATATAGCTGATTGGGCAGCATGCAGAGCTCTGGAAACAGGACAGTACTCTGTCTAAATCATGAATTTGGATCAGGTGCCAGTTTTGTATTAATTAGCTAAATCCACAACCTGAAGCAGAAATTATGGTCCTTTGCCTTCAATGTTTGACTGAGATAATAAAAAGGAATAATCCACCAACATCAGAAGATCTATATTTTTCATTGTGTGGCATATGCAGCATTCACTTGGCAACATATTGAGCCTGATATTTCTTCATTGAAGTCATTGGCAACTTTGTCTTTGACTTCAATGGGAACAGGCCCAGACTGAGTTTAGATCAGGATTAAGTAGCATCAAAGCAGCTCTCAAGTTATTGTCCCTTGCAAGTTGTTAGGTAGTTTATAATGGAATGTTTAGGATTCTGAAGGTTTTTTGAGGCCTTTAATGAATTTCATAGACAAGACTCCAGTTTTTAAAATGTGTTCATAGTGATTTGCATGAATGCTTAAAAAAAACAATCAACCAAATCAAATTGAAAAAGCTATTTATGCAAGTCACAGGAGGCCTGATTCTCCACTGTCTCACCACCTCGTGCAATCACTTTCATCTGTGCAAAGTGGGGGTAAAATGCTATCATCATGATTTGGCACACTTTGCACGTGTGTAAATGACCAAACACAAGGTGCAATGCAGTGGAGACCAGGCCCACCAATCATGATCTAATGAGGAGGAAAGTGGGTGTTCAGTAGGGCCATGTTGGGATGGCTGGGAAAAAGAAGCAGTGATCTAAACTACTGATGAGAAAATTGGTAAAGATAAGGCAAAATTCAACTCAAACCTTTGCTCAAACTCAACCTTCTCTGTGTTTCAGAAGATCTGGAAAACTTAACTTCTCTCATTATTATTAAGTTTTCCCATGCCTGCACTTTCTGATTTGGGAAATCCAAAATCCCTCAAGAAAGGCTGTTCTTTTGATATTTCCAGTCCAACTTTGCAGATCCAAGGAGACTGGATAAGATTGGCAGAAGCATCTAAATGTTTGGGTGCTTATCTGAATAGAACCTCTAAAACATTGGAGTCCTGCCCATCACTGAACCACCTCTTTATAATCCAGAGCCACAGATTTTATCACGTTGAGTGCTTACATATTGCGCAAAATATATGACCACCTTTCTGTGGAGAGGCTGCAAGAAAGCCTGAAATACATGTACTTAAAATAAAAAGGGCACAAATGGGAGAATTTTTTTAAATGCAATGAATAGGACCCTTAAAGACCCCACCACATTTCAGTTTTAGTAAATGCAATTCTATACAAACCTAGTGAACAATTATTTTTGATGTTCTCATGTTGCTGAGAAAACATACTAGCTTTTGAAAGCATTCTAAATTTATCCTCTATTTCTCTAAGTTATTAAAGGAAAAGGCAGCAGAGGTGTCTATTTCTTTAACTTATTATTAAAAGAAAAGGTTGTAAAATTTTGCTGAAGCCTCATTGTGAATCCTACTGTAACTAAGAAGGCTCAAGGGAGGAACATTTAAAATAATGATGGGTATCAACTGTCATCACATTCCACAACTAAAAACTAAAAAGGTCAAACCTACATTTTTCTTGGCCTTGCTTTACAAGCAGTCATTTTAAAATTTTCCTAATAATAATAAAAAAAGGCTTTTGAACATTCACCCTCTATGTAAATTCAGGACACCAGCCGTGGTAGACCACAGCGGCAGAGGTATTTGTCTTCCTGGTTTGGCAAATCCCCTGTTTGTGGGGTTTGAAAACACAGCTGCATTTATTCCCTTATTCATTATCAACTAAAATATCGCCTGAAGGCACAAAAGACAGCTGTAATAAAAGGATGAACTAGGAGCTGAGATTTCATGTTGCGGTTTTAGTTTGGATGACAAAAGAATAAATAAAGTTAAAAGTGGCAACGTACCAAGGAAACTGTAAACCCTATGCTAGCCAGAGGTGGGCTAGAAATTGTCATACTGTGTCACGTATAAACTACAAAAGCAAAGTTAAACATACTCCAAGCAGGAGGGAATTATTGTTACTGTTCACTCTGGGGGAAGTAACAACCGTGTGTTACAGTTTTCCTTTAGACCCTGTGCTCTGACTCCAAAAAAGCTTATTCCAGCTGGAAATGGTCAGATCAGATAGAATACAAGATTCAAAAGGTGCTGTGACAAATCGTAATTGCAAAGCACTGTTCACGTAACTGAAGGGCAAGCTGAGAGAGAGAAGGAAGGCAGAATCCTTCCATTTTGCTGGAAAATGGAGGCCTCAGTAGCCAGTCCCAAGGACTGTAATGAATTTGAATCCATATTCTACTGTTAATAAGGAGGTTAGCTGGGAAGTGTCCTACTCTAGTTCATCTACTTTTGTTCAAGGTCAGCTTCACTTGTAGATCTATTTAAAGGCTTTTGAATTCCCCTTACCTGCCAGCTTTCTCAGAAGAATAGGGTAAGAGCAGGTCTAGCATCCTAGTGGTGGTAGGAGAAGACAGCAGCAACTTATGTAGGTGAATGAGGGATCTGGCTGGGGTAATAGAGTTGGGTCCCAGGGAGCACAGAGTACCCAGAGTAGGAAGACCTGAGGACACCATGAAAATTAGTAGAGAAAAGGGGTGTCATGGACTCACTAGTGATGAGTGGCTGAAGAGGCCTTTTGGATCCAGGTCCAGATATTTTTGCTCTGACAATGGTAAAGTCAGATCCTTGAAGGTGGGACAGGGTAGGGTGGTTGAAAGGTGAACAGAAGTTAGGTCTCCAAGGTGGGAATAAGGATTGCTCAGAAGGGAGGACCAAAGGCAGGAGAATGAGGAGATATGACAGGGCATGCACTGAAAACCTAGCCAAATGCATGGTATCTTTCAGAATGCGGGGCACCTGAGAGAAAAGGCATCAGTACAGTAATTCAGCCATATTAAAGTGTTTATCTGGTGTGGTTGTAAGTTAAGAATAAAAGTAAACCCATTAGAAAGTTTATGGTTCCACTGTCATTTTAAGACATTCAGACTGCTAAGCTGGGATGACCTGTACCACTAGTTTGTGCTTTGCTTGTTCTGTAGAGATATCACCGAGAACCCCAAGGGCCTGGAGAATACATTAGTTCATGCTTCCCACCAGCATATACCACCACACCTGATTTTGCATGGCCAAAGAAACATCTCTATTTTTTCAGGCTGAATCCTCTTTAGAGGCGATTTCACATCTGTCCATTCCCAGATGCAGACACTCAACATGAAGAGGATCATTTAGCTAGCATTACTGTCCTCAACAATCATAGTTCACATTCAGACATAGAATCATAGAATATCAGGGTTTGAAGGGACCTCAGGAGGTCATCTAGTCCAACCCCCTGTTCAAAGCAGGACCTAATCCCCAACTAAATTATCCCAGCCAGGGCTTTGTCAAGCCTGACCTTAAAAACCTCTAAGGAAGGAGATTCCATCACCTCCCTAGGTAACCCTTCCAGTGTTTCACCACCCTCCTAGTGAAAAAGTTTTTCCTAATATCCAACCTAAACCTCCCCCACTGCAACTTGAGACCATTACTCCTTGTTCTGTCATGGCCTTGTTCTCACATGGCCTCTGCATTCGTGGCCACCAATTTAGAGAGCAGGGTAACCACTCACAAATAGTCAACTCTTGGCCATAGGTGCCAGTCCATGAAAAATTTCCAATGGCAGCTAGCATAATAGTGCAAATAACACCTGTTTGGCAGGAGGTGTCCTTTGTGAGCCAGTGCAGGTGTCAAATGCTTTATTACTCTTAATGGCACCTGTTAATACGTATGAGCCAAAATAAAGAATAGCTAAGCAGCAGAAGAAAAATAAAATATTAGGGGCCCATATTCTTGCTCGCAGGTACAGTGGTGTAAATCTTGAGCTCATCTGAGTAACTTCAGATTTACATAATTATAAATAAGAGCAGAATTTGGCCCAAACACAACACATTAGAGTGAATGCCTTGGAAGCCCATGTAAACACCTGCTGGAGTTAAAATATATGAAGGAGATAAGCACCACTCGCAGTTATTCTCCACACAGGTGATTCTATGAATGTTCATTGCATCGGAGATCTGAACTGAACTAAAGGGGTGTGAATAGAGCTGGACTCAAGGGAATGTCAGTTATGCACATGCTGTGAACACAACTATTTCTCAGCCCCAGGGCCAAAGTGGTGGGTGGCCCAAGCAACATCTTCTGAATGGCTCAGATAATTATAAGTAACTCCCCTCAATTCACTAGCATGGTGTGTATTTTTTTGGGGGGGGGGCATAGAGGTATTTCTCTTTCCAGCAATCTGCCCCTCTCCATCTCCAACACACTCATTACATTATTGAGAGGGAGGGAATGTTTGGCTTAAAGCAATCTACACTTGCTTTACATCAGTGAGGATTCTCCCACACTGGGGAAATCCTCAACAGCTCTCAAGGCTAAATTAAGGTCCCCTTGCACTGCTCCATTGATGCATAGGGAGCCATCAATCTGGCCCATATATTCTATGCCACTCAAGACAGCTGTTCCAAAAGCCAGGCAGTCAAGATATAAAACCAGGAATAATAGCCCATAAGGTAGCCCACAGAGCATCAAATGCCAAATCCAAATGTGACAACAGACTTGACTTGTACAATATATCAGCAATATTTTTTCCACACAGAAAGGGGAACTTACATTGGTTCTTCTGATGCTGTTCTGGTCTCTTCTATTTCTTGTGCTTGTTTGAACCAGGGTAGCTTAGCTTCTACAGGAATTTTTTCTGGTAAGGAAAAAAACATAATTCATTCCATCAAATTCAGAAGCATTTAATACATATTGCATTATTGACTTCAGCACATTAGTGTCTACATAGTGCATTGAGTAAAGTTGGGTCCCAAACAAATGCCCAGATCCAAAAATCCTCGTCTGAACTCTAGAGAAGTTTGGAACTGAATCTGCCCACAGGCCCATCTCTGCTATTGAAACCACTTTTTCTTCTACTGTTATCCCACACTGTGATTTTGGAAATTAATACTAGTGACACATATTACAGCTGAAGTATTTTGCTGTTACTTTTTGAGACTCACAACTGCCTTAATCTCTATTCATTAAGTGTATATATAATATTCCATTTGATTTGTCTGCACCTGGGCAGGCATTTTGCTTGGCAGGTCTCACATCAAGAGGTGAGAAAACTGCAGCAAGAACAAATTTGGCATGGCTTTGTTTTATTAATAATTTTTGGCATTTTAAATGCAAATTTTGTATTATTACTCACTTCAGTGTCACTCTATCTATGGAAAGGAAGAATTTAAACAGGAAAGTGAATGAGTATTTATGGCAAATTGAATGCGACTTACCACAATTTCTATTCCTGGCCTTTTCCTTATTCCAACAAAACTAAACAAAATGCAACAATATTTCTCAATCTGCAATTTTGAGCATAAAACATCTTAGAATTCTTTATAAGGTAAAATTTATAATTCAGATAAGGAAACTCTTCTCTTTTTACATTTTGTTTGCCTTGTAATATTCATTTACTATTTGAGAAATGTACCAGACAGGCAGCACTGCAAATCTTTTATTCAGTAATACAACTTTCGCCATATCGTTATGACATTGTTACTAAACCCTGACCTGCAGGAATACCTCTGTGGGTGAGAAGGTACCAGTAATTCAGTCCCCATGTCCATTCAATCTTTGGCTTCTTTTCTGAGTTTCCCAAAAGTGCAGCTGGTGAGTGCCAATTGCAATGATGTTATTTTGTGATGTGGACACCCAAATCTTGAAGTAATAGATTGGCAATGCCAGCTCACCATATATGGTTAGAAGAATTGTCAAAGGGTAACAAATTTCAATCATTATACAGATGGGCTGGATTCAAACTAGACACTTGGATGTGAAACACTTTCTCTCTTGATTGCCTAAGCCAGTATATCTCAACCGGGATCAAGGTTTGGTTTTGTTTTGTTTTGGGGTTTTTGGGTGGGTGGGGGGGAATTTCAAGCAGGGTTGGCTTAAGGGGGTAGGAAGCAGGGAAATTGCCTAGGGCCGCATAAAGCTAATTTACATGTTTCAGCCCTGCGCAGGGCTGAAGCCCTGTGGCCCAAGGAGGGCTGGAGCCCCACATCCCCTGGGGCTGATGGTAAGGGGTCACTTTTTTTAAAGTCCAAAGGGAGTAGCCAGCACAAAAACATTGAGAAACACTGGCCTAAGCTCTGAAGTCTTCCAAAATATTCTCCATGTATTGAAAAGAATGAAACTTCAAAGAACGTTATCTAAACTTCTTTTGGACTGTGCAGATACAAGCACATTCATACCAAGTTCTTCTCCTTGCAGGTCCCCTGAAGTTCCATAATACTTTCGTTACCATTTTTGCTGCAAGGCTTAGAGAATTCTGTTGTGTTTGTCCCTTGATGATTTTTTGCCTGGAGAACTCCCTAAAACCTCAAAATATTCTGCCCTACCAACTTATTTGTGGTAAGTCATTGGGTTTCAATAGCACTTAACTACATTTGCTATTCATTTTACTATGTAAAGCTTACTGTTGAGTTGTGAATATTCCCAACAAGTTTTTCCAATAAATATGAAAAGACTGAAAAGACTTCCAACCCTAAAGTTGAGGGACCAGAACTGGGACAGGAGACAGAGAAGCCTACCTATCTATCTACCTACCTATCTATTGTATATATGAGATAAGACCAGAATAGAAAATGTCACTTTTATATCTTCTCATACCTCTATATCTTTGTTTCCTCTTATTTCCCCACATCCCTCATCTACCTTTTATTCCTCAATTAATTTTAAAGGACATTTGTTAATCCATGTCATTAAGCACTAAAGATTATTTTAAAAGAAATGAAGTGGAAAAGAAGAGGAGAGGGAAATCAGCATGGACATTATTTAAGGTTTTTCCATGTTGCATGCAGAATTCTGTAGTTTGAGCTGTCAATATAGAGGAACAAAGGCCATGGTTATATGTACCATAAGCACTATTACATATTACTCTTTCCATTGAAAATGTTATTGAGCAATCCCCCAGCACCTAATGTATTGCTCCCACTTTTCCGCTATTTAACTTAAGTTATGTATTTTAATGTAGAGCGCTTGTTGTTTTCATTACATGATATCAGGTTATCAGCAAAAAATATCACACATATACCTTTCTTACCACCAATGGCAACAGCCCTTCCTTTTGCCAACACTGGAACAAGTCCAGGCAAATTTGAGCTTCTGGCACTTCTGGGAGAGGTGACTAGGGACCCTTTACTTCTGTTAACAAAATTGCAAAACAATAATACACGCAGACAAAGTTCCAGTTACCTTTTGGTTTGCAACATGGTACTGGCACGATGCACTCTTCTTTTATGTGTAGCTTAAGTTGTGGATTACAGCCCCCGACATGCTGGCCACGATGGTCAATACACAATACCACTCGGTAACGTAAGCCTCGGCCACAGGTCACCGTGCACTAAGGGAGACAATATAATAACATTACTCCACAGATTCTTTTTAAAATATTTTTCAAAAATATTGCCATTCATAAATATGAATTTGGAAGCTTTAAGTCCTTACCCAAAGCCCACTGAAGTAAAGTGGAGTCTTTCTATTGACTTCAGTGGGCGTGGCATCAGGCCTTAAGTGAAAACTTTAAGTGAAAACTATAATAGCTGTTCCATCAGATTTCAGATAAACGTTATTTAAATATAACCTTGCATTGCCAAGTGACTAAAGTATATTAGTGATGGCTACTGATGGACAAACTTCTAAAGATGTGTGTGTGTGGGGGGGTGTCTTCCTGGGTTCTGCAAAGCTTATCTGAACAGCTACAGCAGGGGTCGGCAACATTCGGCACGCGACTCGCCAGGGTAAGCACCCTGGCGGGCCGGGCCAGTTTTATTTACCTGCTGACGCGGCAGGTTCGGCCGATCGCGGCCCCCCACTGGCCGCGGTTCGCTGTCCCGGGCCAATGGGGGCGGCGAGAAGCCGCGGTCAGCACATCGCTCGCCTGCGCTGCGATCGGCGAACCTGCCGCGTCAGCAGGTAAATAAAACTGGCCCGGCCCGCCAGGGTGCTTACCCTGGTGAGCCGCGTGCCAAACGTTGCCGACCCCTGAGCTACAGTCTATAACAGAACTGGGAATCTACTGAGAATAAACTCTCTCACAACATGTTTAGTGGTTTTTGGTTTAATTTGGGTCAGAAAAAACATCAGAATGCTTCTCCAACTGCATTTCAGTGATCTTATTTGGATGAACTTAGGAAACATAGAAGTGTTATCTATCCATGTCAGATAACCAGAGCCAAGATAATTTGCTCTATATTCCTGTTACTATAATGAAAGGTAAGAAGAATGCTAGGAAAATCATCCATACAGATAACTCTCAATCCCCAAACAGCCATGTTCTTGGCAAATTATCCACAGTGGAGGATTAAATCCAGAGGTGAAAGTAAGCCGGTCCGGTCCGGTGTACTGGGGCAGCTTCCCCAGGGCCTGACAATTTAAAAGGGCCCAGGGCTCCCGGCAGTGTCCGGAGCCCCGAGCCCTTTAAATCACCACCGGAGTCCAAGGGTAGTGGCAGCAGCTGGGAGCCCCTGGCCCCAGTCCCGCCCCTTCCGCCTGAAGCCTGCCTCTTCCAGTTGAGCCGCCCCCGCACCTTGCTCAGGACCCCAGCCGCCCTGCGTACCGGTAAGTCCCTTAAGTTACTTTCACCCCTGATTACATCTATCAAGAAATGGGAGACAAAAGTCCTGATTTTTAAAGAGCTTCTCACTCTGATTTTGTGGCTATAATTTTGCTTCCACATAAAGTTGTAAGCACAGTTCTGCAGGCAAAAGAAAATGTGCATGCATTTTATTCCACAGGGATATATCTACTGCTAAGTGCTACAAAATGTGCCTGCAATTATTTTTGTCCACAATTATATGACTGCACACAATTAGAGGCTGCCTTTCAAAACTAGGTACAAATAATTTTTCAACTTACCTGAGACCATTCCATAGCTACCCACTTAGGACAATCAAATAGATTACAGGTTTGCATGACCTTGGGCTTGGGGGCATACATGCATTTCCATTCCTCTACTTGCAGTATCTCTCCATGTATAGTCTCCTCTACACAAACAAAGCTCCTCCTCTGAATTCCACCTCCACAGGAAACAGAACATGCAGTCCAAGGATTATGCTCCCAGCTAGGGGAAAAAAACAACCAAATCCCAAATACATTAACAATAATGCCATCTATAAAGCATAGCAAAATATTAAACCCAATCTTACTTCCACTGAGGTGAATGGAAATTTTGCCACAGACTTCTAAAGGGAGCAGAATCAGGTCTATTTTCTGACATTTGTACAAAAATCTATATAGAATCAGAAACATATTGTGCCTTTGTTTCAGGCTTTCTTTCTGCTATGTGCCAAAATGAACACACAAATAAATGGACTAAAGTGCCCAGGTAAGTTTCTTGAAGTGTTTGGAATAACCTGATTCTCTTGTATACATTTTGAGGAGTTAAAGCAGGAATACAATATATTCGATTATTTGAATAATGTCTAGAATGAATCAACATAATGAAGCGTGTTCCACGTTTAGGCTACTACTTTACATGGCTATATGTAATTTTTCATCATTATTATTTGGTTAGCACAACAATGTGCTTGAGGCTGCATAAAAATAAAAGCCCCTGCTCTGAAAAGCTTACAGCCCCAGATATAAACATACTGAAGATCAAACTTGCTGTGACATCTGAAGTGGGGATGACAGTAAAGTTATACATTTTTCAGGGGCTTTATCTCATACTCTAAGTACAAACCACACATTTAGGCATCTACTCTTTCACAAAAGACAGTAGATAAATATTGAAGACATAACTCAAGGATCTTCCTGATGTAAGTGTATCATTCACAATTACAAACTACAAGGCCTCTATCCTGGGCTCCTCCTTTGGTTTTCACACAGCCCTACTCAATCCCTCATTGTCCCATCCACCTGCCCCCACAAAGAAACCTGGGGAAATAGTTGGGTCCTGCACCTGGTCTTAAAAGCTCGTCACATCTTAGCTTTGGCAAATCAAGGCAGGAAGTGAGTAAGAAGACTTTACTACAGCCAGTCTAAAACCTTTAAATATTACAATTGCAGTGGCTCAGAAAAGAACTGTGAAAAAAATTACATCATTTATGAATGATAGACTCAGCAAGTATAGCAATATCCCACCTAAATCAATTCATCGAGAGTAACATAGGCTTTGTAAAGGAAGTCATAATATCAGAGTATATGGAGCAGAAGCCTATAAATCAAAGGCAGACGTCAGTAAGTACTACCTACTCCCTATGATACAGAAGGTAACTCAAGAATACTTCCTATTTTAAATAGTTCATTAAGCTGTCTACAAGAAACGTATCAATCATGTTCAAACACTATAGCACAGAGTCAATTTTAAACATACAAAAACCTCCTTTGAACTTTAAACGTAGGATATATGCTCAAAAGCAGACAACATATAGCTGACTGACTCAATACTCATTTCATATTACCAGAGAAAAAGGCATTTAAAAAGTCACAGTTATACTTTTCACTATTTTACCTAAACAAATGCCCAGTGTTAAAATCAACTCATTTTCTTTGAAAATATCAGGAACTAAAGAGCAATTAGCTGTTCAATGAGTTAGCAGCTCATGGATTCCTGTGTGTAAAGCTGACTGTGCTAGATGTAATACTACTCTTAGAAGTGTTTATAGCATAAAGTTTTATAGTTGTTTTTCTTTATCTCATCAGTTTCGAACACACTCCAGTTCCCATATTCCCATGAGCATTTTCAAGATGGAGTGAGGTCCAGGGCTACTGGGGGGAGGAGGGGAAGTGTCGTGGGCAGGCAGTCAAGGAGACACTTTCCAGAACCCGCAACTGTCAAGGGATCCTCAACAGTCCAACAAGTCTGAGATATATGGAGGTGTTCCAAAAGCCTTAAAAGAAAATTTTTATCCTGGGAAATTTTTCTGTTTATTTCAAAGATCTCCATCTGTAGAAATATTTCAGTAGGACGTTTACAGCTCCAGCCGCAAGATAACTCTTTCAAGAGCCTGCAGTGTGCATCGTGACTTTCCCACAACTTCCTCATTTGAATGAGAAAATGGTGGTGAATGCCACAGGATTGCAAAGCAGCCCTGCACGTGGCCTTTGTGTTACCTGGGAGGTGACGGCTGCTCAAGAAGAGCAAGCTCGTAAAGCTTTGGTGAAGAGCATCTACAGCACTTTGTTTTATGCCTGTTATGTGTGAACAGCCATGCTCAGCACTTGAACAGGTAAAAAGCAGAATTAATGTGGAGTATCTGCAACAACTTTACAGCCAATAAGCACAGAGTGCATATATGCTAGAATTGCTGCAGTATTTAGCTCCTGACTGGGCCAGATTCACCAGAATGTGCAAAGTGGCCAGGTGTTTCCACCACTGCCTCTTCTAGTTCTGTTAGAGAAGGGCAGCTTTCCTCTCCCACTGAAGGCTAGAGCAGCAATACATTGAATCAGCCTACCTTGTTCTCGCCCCTTCCTTAGTCAATGCCATCAACTTTTGGGTGTGTGCTGGCTGGTCTCTGAGTGGATGGGGTGATCATGACTGCTTTAGACCAACAAAACCAACACAGCCCCCAGTGAACTTTCACACGTGGGGATCAGGCCAGTATCTGCTGGCACAGACATGGAGCCCTTATCTGCAGTTCTTAATGCTTACAATGAGAGCAGTTGTCCATGACTTCACCCTCCTTATGATCTCCTTTACCATGGACAGTGCTGTACAGTCTCTACAGGCACAGTACAGCACAGAAGGGAAACTAAACCTTAATTCCAACTGGTTTCCTGAACCACTCAGAACACGAAGCATTGATATAAAGAAATTGTGTTGAGGTCAACACAGAGAAATCTGCAGAGTCTGGCAGCAGAAGGAAAAGAGGAAAGATAGGAGCAGTATAATTGCAAAACTCCAGTACTAAGCCACAGGAGAAAACATCTCCACCTATCTGACAAAGCCAAAAAACATCAAAGAGCAGCATATCTTCAGCTGTGTAAATTGTCAAGTCAATGGAGCTATGATAATTTACACGAGTTGATGGAATCCAAGGAGTTCCACTCAGTCGAGTGAGTCTGCAAGTTCACTCTTCTCCCACCATATTCTGTTTATTCAGAAAAATATATTTTTAATTTTAGTTTTTCATTAAACTGGCCAGATCCTCAGATGGTGTAAATCTGCGTATCGCCACTGACTACACTGATTTAAACCAGCTGCAGATCTGACCCACTGTTTTTAAATTGAAGTCCCTAACTTCTTTATAAAAAAAAAAAAAAACCATCTAGCACGTTTCAGAGAAGCATTATATTAATTTTCTGACTGTCTCCGGTGAAAAAATGTTCTCAAACCACTTAGGTAATGAAGAAGCACAGAAAATTCCATATCTGCAAAGTATTAAAGCAGTGTGTATATGAACAAGCAGCATGTAGGAATAAACAACAAAAAGAACAGAAGAGAAATATATTTTAACAAGCAAAGAACTCATTCCCAGAGTGCCCATTACATGAATAGTTACTCTGAATGCACACATTTTTTATTAATCCAACCAAAATATACCTTCACAGAAAAGAATGAATAAATACATGCATTTTAGAGAAATTTTGACAGACTATTACTTCTGCACTAAACAATTATGCACTTAACAGGGTTTTACTGCAGTAACAGAGGGCCCAATCCTGCAACACTTTACTTAGGAATAGTCCCATTCAAGTCACTCACATGTACAGTGCTTGCAGGATTGAGCCCAGGATTTACCCTCTTCAGTAAAACTTGGAAGATCAACTACTACGATAGTGTGCAAAGACAGTAGATAATGTTCTAAGCTATACAGTGATTTGAGTCTTTGTATTTGAATATTAAATTCCCACAGAAATCTCATCCTAATGCTGACCTACATGCTATAGTCCCCATACATACCGAGGAAGAGGCTGGAAGTGATCATAGGGCATGATTTCTTTAAATCCATCACTGTCAATAAAATAAATATGGCATCATTATTGCTCATATCCTAGATGTTATTTGCTCTACATGTTAGGCACAATCATGTTTAAAAGTGAACAAATCCCACCATGAGATCAGGAAATGTGTGACCAATTACAGGATCTTCCTGTGGAACAAGATGACCCATTATGTACCCATCATTTCTGAAGCGGCTGGAAACACTCGGTGTATAAACTCCTTAATTCCTTCCACAAAAATGGAAAAAGCAATTTCTCCTCAAAAGGAAATGAATGACCACTAAACAGTTCTACGTAATCCTCCTATGTGCGACTCCTCCCAGGTTGTGCCACTTCCCCGGGATACACAGTCATTTCTTAACAAAGAAGTGGACACCACAGAGAAATCTGTAATGAAGGGATCTGTGGAAGGTGCATGCAGCTGAAATAATGCATGATAAGGGTTCAATCTATGGAGGTGCTGAGCACTTCCTGGAAGGTGCCCAGCACCCTCAACTGCTGCTTACTTGAATTACAGAAGTTGCTCAGCACCTAGCAGGAGCAGGCTCCGAGGTTAAGGGAAGGTCTATTCCTCAGGTCTGCAAGGAGAAGTGAAATATGACATTATTTCCCCTCACCCCCTGGTCTGTCTTTGTAGGGTAAATCTGTATAGCAAGAGCTCATAATTTCTAACTTTCCTACCTGTCGTACTCCCATCCCAGCATTGTAATATTCCACAGTTTTTTCAGATAAACTGTATTAAGGTCTTGCCATTCTGCCTATCAACTGGCATTTTAGAAAAGAGCTTTTAAAGTCTGTGCATCTATACTTAGTAGAGGTCACCATCGATGATTATGTTTAACACGGATTAAAGGAAATGGACAGTTTAGCTATAGGAAATGAAATCCATTCAGAGTGTTTCCTCCTCTTCTTATATATAACTCTAGTCCAGCCAGATGGCATATTAATGTGAGGTTCTGGGACTTGACACTGTGAAGTATTTTAAGATACTTCAGCACAGCCAGGAAACCTCACCAGACAATCCAAAAGTAAGTTAGTTTTAAATACCACTGAGCAATTCAATACAGTTTATGTCTACTGTAGCCTTTATAATTTGGCAATAATATTCGGTGGTATTTGCACCAGAAGTACTTTTATTTGAACTGATTTTTTTCTGACTCTCTTGTAACTTTAAAAAAATCCTCCCAAAACTTTAAATATTATGTGACCAATTGTAGAGTGAAAATGGTGAATGAAATTTTTATACCAGACAGATGGACAAACCAGGATAAACCACGTGCAAGAACTTTATGCTGAACGAGGAATGGAGCTACTACCTGCCTTTAATGAGAAATCCTGAATAACGTATGACAGCATCGATAAATCCAAAAGCAGACATACAGTCTCTCATGTTCACGTAATCCTACAAAATGTATGCACTGGTGCCATAGGGTATGTTTACACTGCAATCAGGAGGCACAAGTACAGAAGTACAGCCTGTGTAGACATATCCAAGCTAGCTTTGATTAAGGCAGTTTGCTAAAAATAGAGATGTAGCTGCAGTGGCCCAGGCTAGCCATGTGAGTACAATTTCACCTGGGACCATAGGCACATACTTGGGGTGGCTGGCCCATACTGTTGTTTGTGCCACAACAGCCATACTGCTACGTTTAGTGAGTTAGTTCAACCAAAGCTAGCTTGAATATTTCTACATGTGCTGTTCTGATGGCAGGGTAGACATAGCCATAGTGCTCTCCAAGAAATCTGCAGCAAAGGTAGGCCACAAACAAAAACAAATGGACTATTGAAACCATCTCTGTACATAGCAAGTTGTCATTCTATTGTATGAGATTGAGGAAGTGCTACAAGCCTGTTTGTGTTGGTGCCAACTGCCAGACTTTCTTTAATGTCCTGAACAATTAAGATTAAACAGTCTTAAGATCAAAGTGTGTCAAAAGTCAAATAAATATGGTTATTTGCTACTTAGTAACTAAAAATACCATCCCACTTACATATTTGTCATACAAACCTAGAAGGACAGGGATCCATGTTGCATTCCTTTAGTTTAGGCTTTGGTTTCTTATTTTCTGGGTAGTAGTGACAGTAGTGATCAGGAACAACTCGCTTCAAACGAATATCCACACATTCAGCGGAGTTAAGCTGATAACCTAACATGGGAGCAAAAGATGAACAGGCTAATGCTTGTGATGAAGGGAGATCAATTCAAACGGCTTTCTTTTCTCAAATACTGAACTATACATCCAGTTAAATGCAGTGATTTTTGTGTTGTTGTTGTTTTAGTAAGGAGACGCTTTACTCAGACATATAGGGCCAGGTCTTCACCTGGTAAAAGTCAGCAACTGAAGTCAAGGAAGTTATATTGATTAACATCAACTGAGAGTCTGGCCCTTTGTTCTAGTAGTGTTTTAGGAAGACACTAAAAATAACAAAATGTTAACAGAGGCAGTTATACACCTACTGGGACACCTCACCTGTCACTTTCTTGAGGTGCACAATCGGATGGCCGTGTTGTACATCCACATTTATAAAACCCACACAGAAGGGTTTACTGAGTGCAGTACTAAGAGGTCTATTAGGTGGTCATGTGTGGTAAGAAAAATATTTAAAACAGAAAGCCAGAGGAATTGAAGATGAGGTCCAAAGACAGTATTAAGTTAAACTTTAGAAAACAAAGAAATATTTTCAAGAACATTCTTAGTTAAAGAGCCAAGAAAAGAAAACCGGAAGTAACTACTTGGTGCAAATATCTGCAAAAAAGGACTCGTTAACAAAAAAGATCTGAGTTTAATAAACCGCTAGGTTGCTTTCTTGGCTAGGAAAAAAAAGGCTTATTCTCAGGAATTGTCTTTCACTGAAACAGAGAAGACAAGAAGGATGTTCTGGTATGTGCTAAAAAAAGAAAAGGGAAGAAACCACAAGAATGAAAATCCAAATGGAGTCAATAAACTAATAGCATAACTGTGTCTACTGAAAATGCTAAAGTATCATATATCAACAGCTTCACTTATGTGTCTCTTGGCTGATCCAAAGTGTCATCCTGCATGAGAGTGATAACCATAAAGAAAAACTAAGCAGTTCCAGCATCTTAAGCATGCATGTGTCAGTTCTTGTGAGCACCCAGCAGACCCAGAAGAATTACCAGTTGCAAACAAAATTCAGGTTTTTAAAACTTTCCTTTTTATTTGCATTTGATTGTATTCGATGAGCCACTCTCAATCACACCTCTCCTCTCTGCACTCCCAAGCCTCTCCCTCACCCACACAAAGATTACAGAACTGAATATGGAGTGATCCAACT
Organism: Trachemys scripta elegans; assembly: GCF_013100865.1. Taxonomy (NCBI): domain Eukaryota; kingdom Metazoa; phylum Chordata; order Testudines; family Emydidae; genus Trachemys; species Trachemys scripta. Next base: position 68,282,391 of record NC_048307.1, on the reverse strand, counting down.
GAGAAATGATATACTGGTGAAGCAGCTGATTCTAATTTTTTGTTGTGTGGAACTTTTTCTATCTGAAAGGTCTGAGTCATTTTAGTGCTGGTGAAAGAGCTCAGACAGCATCTGGAGACCAAATCTTCTCTGAGATAATAGGTTCAGGCTGGGCAGCAGCAGTGCAAGTTTCCCCAGTAATATACAGTCCTCAACACTGCTTCTATCTGGGGTCCGTGTGTAGCTTAGTCTCCAGGCTCATTTATTTACTGGCCTTTCTCTCAGGACTGCCAACAAGAACACCAAGCTTTGTTGATAAAGATGGTGATTTCCTAATATGGACATCCATCCACAAGGAATTGCACTGAAGCTACCAGCTAATTTCAAAGAGAATAAGCAGCCATCAGATGGTAATAATTTTCAAGACAACACTGTCTTAGATTGGATTTGAGCCATCAACCTAGAAGGGAAGGTGTCCATTGAGCTATCCAGTGTTTGCAATGCTCACAATAAAAATTATTATACTGTACACTTCTTCCCCGGTGAGGAACATAAAGGAAAAACACTTAGGCTTGCAATTCTACTTCTTGGATGATACCATCCCACAGGATTACCATTCACATTTCCAATGAGAGTCATGTCTCAGAGGGCCAAAAATCTTCAGAGATAGAGGAGTTTCCCACCATGACTCCGGCTAGAGACATGGGACCTAGGAATAGTAATCGTGAGTGTACATTATTTCCATTTTTATGGTGGGGAAACTGAGGCACAAAGAGATGTTGTGACTGGTTTGAGACAGCTGGGAAGAGAACCAGACTCTTCACTTGACAAGGCTCTCTTATTTTTTAAAAAGCAAACACACATGAGCCATTCTTTGAAAAACAGCATTTTAACGGGTCCTGCAATAGTGGAGTAATTATTTAGATTATTTTGCTTTTTTTAGTCCACATGAATAATACTAGTGTGTTCTCTAAGAGAATGAGTAAAGGAGCATTATTATCAGACTCCCCCTGGAGAACTTCCGTGTCAGATGAATCTGCACCGGTGTAAAGCAGGTATAGGCGGTATAATCATTTCCTATGCCAACTGCTTCTCCATCCACCACCTCTGCATCAGGAGAAGATAGGACATCACAAGTGCAGGGCTGAGGCAGAAGGGGGGTATGGTGGAACTGAGCTGCACTATCTTAATCCCCTGGTTGTATAAACTCTAGAGTTTAAACCAGCAATGGAAGTTGGAGTAGGCCCCCCTGACTTTTACCAGGACCAACCAGCTGGGGTTCAGAGTGCCCTACGGGGGTCACTGCAGCTACTACTGTCTACCTCATCTGCTTGTAGTGGAGAATCAGGGGCAAAGCAAATAAAATTGTAGTCAAGTGAATAAGCTTTAAAAGTGGATCTTAAACACTATGCCATTTTTTTTGCATCAATCCATTTCTATCCCCTACTCTTTCCTCTTTCCCAGCTTTTTATTGTCTATGATGTTCCTGTCTTTCCAGGTGGCTCCACTAGAAACTCTGATGTTACCTTTGACCCTCAACTTCCTTTCTCCATACACGTCTCCTGTTGGTAAATATTAGAAATTTCACCTTCTAAACACTTCACATATCCACAAGTTTCATACTTTTGATACAGCAAAAATACTGCCCATGCGCTTAGGAACTTACCTCTATTTCTGCAAAGATGAGTATGCTAGTTTGTCAAAAATCCTCTCTTTGGCCACTTCACTTGGTCCAATACCATGTACCAAGTCTACAATTTTTTGCCTCATTGTTCACCTACCTCATCTCTTTTCTTCACTCCATTGACTTTCCTATCTATTAGCACTGCTCTAACATTCTCACTCTAACATTTAAATCTATAGCCAGAAATGCCTCCTTCCTCCCTTCTCTCTCAATCTCTGTCTTCCCATTTGATCTCTTTGTTCATCTTCCTGTGATCTTCATACTGCAATCCATTCTTTCTCACTTCTAGCCCCACATCACTTGGACTCTCCCCTCTTTATTTTTCTGGATCTCTTTCTCATAAGGTAATTCATTAGATGTACACACTGACATTCAATAGTATGTAAAACAATAAAATATGACTAATATGTTTTTATTAACTGCAGATATTACCCTTGTACTCGGTCACTTATTTAGCTGACCAACCACTAACGTGCAAAGCAGCATAAACGTATTTAATTGATTTCAAAAACAACCCTGTATGAAAATTATAAATCAGCCATTTATAATCCAGAGTTGTAAACACTCCTGAGCCCCAGCCATTACTTACCTCCTCCACATGTTACAGTACACGGGAAGAACTCTGTCTGTCGCCATTGATGACTGATGGGTTGATAGAAAAAGAATTGAACCACACTGTCTTTTGGGGCAGTATACCTGGTCTAAAGAGATTTCCATTACAATGCATTTGTATACTGTATGCCAATATTCATGACATTTCACAACATAACTCATATGTAATCATAATGCAGAGAGCTATATGGCAATAGGCAGAAAACCACACAGAAATCTGGAGCAATACAAACAGAAGTTTCTAATAATAAAACATTTGTATGTTGCCTTTTTCAAATTATTCTCCTGTAATTATGTAACAGTGCTGAGAAGCCCCTCTGGTGATTTTTCTTCCCTTGCTGGCAAAGCTCCTGGAAGTGCCCTGCTGCTTTATAATACTATAGGCTAAATTTTCAAAATTCCATAGGGAATATATGGGTCTAGAACTTGAACGGAGTACAGGGCATACAGATTCACGTTCAGATAAGACATGGATCAAATTGGATGTGCACACAATATCTGAGGTGTAAAATATTGTGCATTAGTGTATTTCTATGCCATGCAAAACCAATGGCCTGCATCAAAGTGGAGTTATGACATAGGATCATTTGGCTGTGGTGGTGTTGTAGCCTTATTGGTCCCAGGATATATGAGAGAGACCTGAAGAAGAGTTCTGTGGTGCTTGAAACCCTGTCTCTTTCATGAACAGAAGTTGGTCCCATAAAAGATACTACCTTGTAAGATCATTTGTTTTCAATGGAAAAAATGAAGAGTACCTTCCCTTGGGTACAGGCAAATTATTGATATTTTTGTGCACGTTTAATAGCTGCATATTGTCAGCCTGTGACCTGGGCAGATCAATAACTAATAACCAGGTATGATCAGTACTTGGATGGGCAATTCCAAAGGGTACATCTGTGCTTGATAAAAGACCCACGGCATGGCTGTGGGTGTCCTGCGTCAGCTGACTTGGGCTTGCAGGGCTCAGACTGCGGGGCTATAAAACTGCACAAGGTGGGAGCCCGCACATCTACACTGCAATTTTTAGGCCACACTCTGCAAGCTCAAATCAGCTGACCCACACTGTGAGAATTGGTATCGGGGTTTTTATTTCAATGTAAACATACCCGAAAAGAAACCTAGGGTGCTGCCGAAAGTGAGGCTGTTGATTCAGGAGGTGGTAATCTTCCCTTTGATTTAACACTGAACCAATGCTACATTATTTTGCCAGGGAGCATTGTAACACTATCCTTTGGATGAAATGTAAAACAGAGATCCTGGTTGGTTGGGTCAGTAATGTTCCCATGGTGCTTTTCGCTACAGTAAGACTGTTAGCCCAAGAGTCTGGCCAAATTTCAGTTTGGCTAGTTATATTCTGCCCATCTAAATTACCTCAGCAGCTTTAATTGGACAGAATTTCTACTTCTCTTTGCCTCCTAAATTCTGTTGTTGTGTTGCTGCATGCTGTAAAACAGCTTCCACTTTCTACCCTAAAGGAGGTGAAAGGACTTCTATATATAATTTGCACTGTACTTTGGTATCTTGGGGATGAAGTGTGGCCTATAAATGTAAGACATTATTTATAAATTAAAACATGACAGGCTCCAGTCATTCACTTTAGCTACCAAATGCTTTTCTGAGGCTGCATTAGAAAGATCAGAATGCTGAGTCCTATCTGGGCCCATATGCACACAGGAATAATAGCCTCAGAATCTTCACAAAGAGATGAAAGTGTCAAGCTAATAGGAGTCAGGCTTTGTCACCAATGGTGAGAGCTAAATTATCTATACCCATGTTAGCAACACTCTTATTTGAAAAGTAGCTTTAAAAAAAAAATCACAATTTCTTTCTGCTGTCAAGGATGGAGGCCGGGAAATTTCAGTGCAGGGTCCCTGACTTCCCTTGCATGATCCACCAAAGACAGAGTTGAAAAATCTTCAGAGCCTGGGAGAAGGCACATCTTTCAGATTAGACATTTGTTTGATTATGGATGGTTCCTGGGGAAAATCTTATAATTTTTATGTTAGTGGATAGTTTAATATAAACTGTTTGGTTTTTTTTAAGAGGTGCATATGCCATTGTGATTAGTGCGTAAAAAAAACATAGTAATAACAATAAAAATAATTGGAAGCCATAAATGAACTGTATTAAAGCTTAGTAATTTTGCTTCCCCCCTGGGAGTTACGTGTTATGCACATATAACTTTTGGCATCTTCTTCAAATAAAACATTATTTTAAACTCAGAAAGGCATTTCATTCCTTATATATATTACCCAAAAGGGGAGAGAAAATTTTCAGGAACCAATTAACCAATGGCAACTTATACAGAAATTATTTGAGGGTGTAGTGAAAGAAAACAATTCAGGAAAAAAAATTTTTTTACAGTGTATCTTAAATTTGGAATGTTTTAATAATTAGGGAGACAAGGTAAGTGAGGTAATATCTTTTATTAACTTCACCCACCTTGTCTCGCTAATATCCTGGGATAAACATGGCTACAACACCACCGCATACCATTAATAATTAGGATAATTTACCTTGCAATTAACTCAACCTAGACAAGCATAGAGCTCAAACCGCTATAGAGAGGAAATGTTTAGAAATGCTAATAACTTCCATTTTCAAAACGGGCAATTAAAATCAGAGTCCATGACTAAAAATACAGACTCATGTGTTTGAGCATACCAAATAAAAATGTACAAATAATGTGTGCGCAAATATGCATGTACATTTATCACCATCTTCATATTCCCCTGATTGAACCAATATTTACAATAAGGCATGCTTTCACCCAGTGCACAAATGCACATAGAATGTTCTTTACACACTTAGTTCCTGTAGGAAAAACCTTGCCCACACTCCTAAAAATGTAGTCTTTAATCTCCTGATTTGCACCTACCTGAACTTGTAAATCTGATGATCCTGGGAATCTTCAGACACAAAATTCAGTCTCTTAAGAGAATGAGACTAGGATTGTTTCATATTATTTTGGGGAGGGGAAACTCACCTATCCTGGGGTTTCTTTATTAACTTGAAACTCATATCAGGATCACTGGAGGTTTTGTTAAGAGTTACAACCGTTCCAGGGCTGTAACATGGCTTTGAAATGAAATCATGTGAATTTCACCAGTTTCAAGTGAATTTCACTTTGATAATTCAAGTTTATTCAAACTTTTACATTTAAAACAAAAACTAAGATGTGTGCTCCCTTCTCTTCCCTTCACTTGTGAGATAAGCAGGTCCTAGAAAGCTAAAAAGATTAGCGCCAACTAGCCTGCCTCTTCCAGTTCATCTCAATCTTGCCTTTCTGATATCTGTTGCACCATTCAATCCCCCCTTTTAATACACATATATCTACTTTTAAGATAGAGCACTAAATTTACCACCAAAGTGAATGCCAGAACAAGAGTTTACAGCAGCTTATACCATTGTAAATAATGGTGAAGAGCCTTAGAAATGGACAAGGTTCCTATAATGACTGGAAGAAATTGGTTGCATCTTTCCTTGTGTGAAAACTGTGTAAAATCCTTCATGATTCTCAGTGGCTTATTCAAAGCTGATAAGGTTCTGACTCTGTAATCCAATCAGGTTTGTGCACACAGACTGCTGCACTTACGCAAACCTCCACTGAAGTCAATGGAAATGAGTACAAGAGTGTGCCCATATGGATCTGACTGATGTATCAAGGCCATAGTTCAGTGGTATATGCAGTGGTCCATTAGAACATACATATAAAGAACAAGGGAATATACAAATTGCCTTGTAACTATGGCACAGTTTCATACACTTAAGTATAACATGTTCACTCTCCTTTACTTTAAATTCCAGTATACTTCAAATATATTGGCAGACACAGCTTACAGCATGCCTAAACACATATCCTACCTTGATAATGAAATCTGCTCCCAGAGGTCCTTGAATCTTTATAGTTTCTCTATCTGAACTCTTCTGAAATTCAACAGTTGTGTTTTCTATGACAAATATTCCAGGGACATTAAAGCTGTGTTCTCCCTGGTCTCCTTGTAGTGTCTTTGACTCAATAACTAACAAAGAAAACATATAATTTAATTAGTCAAACAGAGTATATTTTTTATTTTCAAGTAAGTCAGAAAGCAATTTGAACAAATCATGACTTGCAAGAAGTAGCAGGGTTTGTGCATAGGAAAACTGCATGAGCAGAGAACACTTCAGCTTTTGTATTGTAGGATGATATATACATTCATGAAGTAGTTCGCTCAGCATTCTTTGGACACAATAACTATCTGCCTGATCACACCACTCTTTTACATGGGATATAAAGAGAAGTACTGCTAATACCATTTAACCCAAATCAATTGCCTCAATATTATGTATCAAGCAATAGATTCAGTATGACAAACTGCAGGTGTTGATACACGCATTTATTTCTTGAAGTTCCCACTATCAATGGACAACCACCTCAATATCTTTATCCTTCTAAGCATCTAGAAGCCATAACGTAATTCTGAATATTTACTATGTTAACAAAGAGTTAGGTGAGTAGGGATGTCATATTCTTGGAATAGGTGATGATGAAAACCTTTCCATTGCTATTTTGCATTCCTTAGAAACAGAGTAGGCTACAATTTCCAAAAGATAGAAAAAACTTAGTATGGGATAACCTCCCACATATCGACTGCCCTATGTTGTCCGAAACTGAATGAAGACGATATTAAGGAAGGAAAACCTCTGGGCACTCCATAACATGGTATGTGCCCTGTGCTGAAAGGCAATATTGAATGCATGCGTTGGAATGAGGGGTTGGTTACAGTCTTATTGAAGGGGTGTTTCGGAGTAAGGCATGGTCTACGCACAGATTTTGTACTGCATAACTGTGTCGGTTATGGGAGTGATTTGTAATGAAATAGTTATACCAGAACAACCCCTAGCATTGATGCAGTTATACTAGTTTAAGGTGCCTTATATCAGTAAAGTTTATTCCTCTTCCCATACAGGAATAGCTATATCAATGTAAGAACATTTATACCTTTATAACTATGTCCACAAATGGGGAAGTTGTACTGCCTTAGATATAACATTACAGTTAAAGCAGTACAACTTTTGTGTTTAGACAAGCCCCAAGAGATCAGACTGGAGGAATTAAGGGATCTCAGTCATTTCTCCCTACTATCTTTTTTTAAATGACTTTGGATTAATCACCTCTCATTTTTCTCTGTCCAAAGTGCCAACTTCTCTCCTTCACTCCCAACATTTTAAAGGATAAAGCAATTATTTTGCAACATAGAAATTTGTGTTTTTTCAAGAAATATGCATAGTACAATTAACGTTTGTAAACCACATTTTTGTCACGTATTTGTACATTTGATGGAGTGCCTGTTTCTTTTCTTTAGTGACCTAAGTTTACTGGTGAAAGTAGGCCCTTAACCAGGCTAGAAGGGTCCTGACAAAAGCGTCTTTTCAGTCCAGTTATGACAGAGTAAAAGAAGTAGTCATAGGAAAGAGCAAATTGGTGGATGCTAAATGTTTAAGGGAAAAGAAAAGGCAATTGTTTAATGAGGAGTAACTGAATTTATATAATTCACTCCTCAGCACTCATGAATTGGTTTATCAACCAACTGAATAATTAAGAGTATCAGCAGCAAAGGGACTATGGGTCAGTGTAGCTGAGGAACTGGCTTTATAATCTCTGACACTGTCTGGATTCTGTGAAGTGTCTCCCATAATGCCTTGTGAAGGTGCTATTAGAAGCCCAAGATAGAGTCTTACAAAATATCTAGGAAGAAGGCATTTGCAAAAATCTGGATAAGGTACAGTGGGCCAAATTCATCACTGGTCCACTGAAAGACTGGAGTTAGAACAGGGAAGAATTTGGCTCACTGCATCTAGGCAGCACTGGTTATTAGTTATTGGACTGCCCAGATCACAGGTAGGCTGACTATATGCAGCTATTAAAAGTAAAATAAAAATATTTGCTTAAGGGATATAATTAATTTGTTAGATTTCTTTAAAAAGAATTGACATAATTTAAATAGCTTTTTGAGCCATTCTAAGTCTTAATGAGATAATAGAATCTGCCCTTTTGGGGACTTGGTGGACATGCAAACAAAACTTCAAGCCTTAATTTAAAATAGATGTTAAATTCTATGTTTACTTTGGGGGTTAGCAGATATATTTTATATGATAAAAATTAACCCTTTAAAATAATATTTTAAAAGGTCTCTTGGTGACAAGAGCCTATACCCTTCAAGAAGAGATGAAGTTTATATGGCACAGTAAATACACTAACCCTTCCCAATCTGGAGCCTTGGATTAAAATCCTGAATAAATCCCAAAAGGAAATGAGTGTGGAGAAATTAACCTACTCCTTAATTTACCTAGTTAAAAAAAAACCCTATGATTCATAGCCATTTTCAAATTCTGTTTTAGAATGACCTGGAATGCAGTGGTGTCTAGGTTAGTACATGAAGTACATAGAACTGTGTAAGGAGGTTTTTTTAAATCAGAGACTGCCTATGGCATGACTGATTCCCACAAGTCATACAAAAATGGCAAAAAAAAAGTGATGGATAATAAGAAGGAGACTTTACAAAATACATACCTATGTTCAAGAGGGATTAAAGGTAACCTGTTAAGGCACTTTAAAATATTACCAGATCCAAGCATTTTGGTTTGTTTTCTTCAATATGGATATAGATAGGGTCTGAATCCTGCTCCCATTGAAGTGGTTTGAGTTTTGCCATTTACTTCAAAAGGAGCAGGAGCAGGCCCTTAATTCCTAATCCCATTACTGAAATAAGATCCAAGGGTGTTAAATTACTCTCAGAGACTGTACAGGAGCAAGGAAAACTGAAATTATGCTAAACTTGCCTTAAAATACAGGGTTATATTAAATTAGATTTTAAAAGGTTAGTCTAAAATACTGACAATTTTACAGATTGTGGAATTTTGATGGCTATCTAGGCACAAGGCAGGAAAGTGTAGTCATTTGGTGCAATAAATTCTATACTGTATCATACAATAAAACTTTTCATTACGGTACTTATTATACTCAAATTATTTAAAAAGAGTTACTATTTTGCTCATACTTACCCAGATCATGTGACCCAACACTGTCTCAGAGGAATTTCCTGCAGAAGCCAAACTTCTAAAACCAAGCTAGGAGTTGACTAATAGGCTAGCTGTAAATTTCAACTTAATTTCTGTGGCAGTGATGCTCTTGGACTGTTAACACTAGAGAATTACCTAGATCATAAATAAAAGTAAGGAAAATGGCTATTGGACACTCCTTTTCGTGTAAGAGATGCATTCCTGAAGCAGCCTCTGTCATTTTCTAATCTCTTTTTAGACACAAAAGTAGCTTGTTGTATCCCTAACCAAAAAAGGAGACATACAGTTGTCACTTTAGAAGAAGCAGTCATTTCCTTGAACAATTACAGGTGTAAAACTGTGTAAAATCTGTATTAATCTAACTAGTGCCCACCAAATGCTTTCTAAAGATTGTCTTCTACTCTTCTAATGGATAGAACAGTGAGGGGATCCTGTACATACTTTGATAGAAATTTCAGTAAAAGAAACTCCTCCAAAAAATAATTCCAGCATGGTCATGGGTTGGAAATGTAGCATGAAGTCGAATATAATTACTTTTTTGATGGCTCTCAAAAGAATCAGAAATTAAAATGCCCCATTTTCTAAGCAATTGCAACCAGGAACAGATCAGAGAGAGCAACAAATATTTTATAGTACTTTAACTCTTATTTTAGTTTCTCTCTCATGTCTTTTCCCTTCTATTATTTTTATTTGAATATTTTTCCTATAATTTTGTGAAAACACTGTGTGCCACAGGCTTCAGAGAGACTGGTACATTTTGAGGTTCACTTCTGCTAAGAAAAAGACAAAAAATGATTTATGGGCAGCAGTGACTTTTTTATTTTACAGGAACTGAGTACATGGCTACAATAGAGAAATTCATTAAGAGAAATTGCTGAGCACTTGCAATTCCAGATCTAGTCAATGGGAACTGCAGGTGTTTAGCACCTCTCAGAATTTGGCCCTATAAGAGCATGAAAAAAGACACCTGAGTATCAGAGAAGGGAGCGAGACACTTGAAGGTTAATCCATCCCGGGAGCTGAGCCAAATCGAGATGTTAACATTTCCAATCTCTAAGCTTTTCTTAATAAAGTAATTAAACAAAATTTACAAAAAAGGTCAAACTGCGAATACTGGCTAAGAACTGACAATCTGAAAATACAGTGGGTCAAATTCATCCTTGGTGCAATGCCAGCAAGCGTAATTAAAGTCTACAGAGCTACACCAGGGAGGAATTCAATGTGTTTAACAATTTGTAAGATACAGCTGTGCAGAGACAGTCTGTATTTCAGGGAGAGATCTCTGCTGAACTTAGAACCAGCTACTCAGATTTTCCAAGGAAATGTGTAACCGAGTGAGATGAAGAACTGTTCCACAGCACAACAGATAACCTTTGCTGCAATATATTCTCACTCAGCCTAAGCCACTGCCTGTCATCTTAAGCGTCCCATACCGAGTAAAATCAAACAACTGACATGCAACATTATAAAGTTACTTTTGAAAATACATAGGTAAGACACTGAGGATTTTTTTTTCTTTTGTGCAGGCTACCATCTACGCATCTGGAAATATCTACAAATAACCTTCCAGGGGGCTTCAGCAAATGGTTCTCTGAAAAAAAAATATTTAGACTAACCCTACTTTTACCACTCACATCTAGAGAGCTGTATGTATATATATATAAATTTACTACCCACACAGACCTGGATTGGGAACCCCTTATTCCTATTGGAAAACAATTACCTACCCAAGTGCTCCCACTGATTTAAATGCAGTAAGTAACTGCTAGCTGAGAAAGGAGTCCACAGCCTGGCCCACGGGGAATGGTAGGAAAAGAGTTCACCAAACGCTCACCCAGAACTCAAAAGAACTCCGAGCCCTGTGCTCCTGCAGAAGTGAGAAGCTATACCTCCAGAGCATGCTCCCCAGCCCTGACCCGTGGAAGCCTTTCGGGGTGGGGAACGGAGCGTTCCAACTTCACCGAGTCAGATGGGGTAGGAAACCCAGCTGGGCTCCTACAGATTCTCTCCTTGACACACCCCTGAGGAAAGCAGACCAAGTTTATACAGGCCAAGGCTGAGTTAACCTGTTTTGGTGCCTTCAGGGTTATCAGCTATGCTGAGGACCCAGGGCTGTATTATCTTGTGCTGTTTTCCCCTTCACAATGTAGAACCTCTCTTTCCAGAGGGGAATTTGTGGTTGAGGGATCCCCTGGAAAAAATGGATCCAGAGGCAGGCTGCAGTCCATAGGGCTCAGCAGCACAGGAGTCAGTACTGCTCAGCAACTCTGCAGTGGCTTGGGACGTTCACGAGGAAGCCCTGTGTGATCTCCCATCTTCTGCGTAGATATTGGGAGAATATGTTGGTTAAATGGGGGGGAATCCATAGGGGATAGCTATTCCATGTCCAGCGTAAGAATGTGCAGGACATGTTAAATTCATGCATAGATTATTCTCACACAGGGGAAAATGAGACCCTGGAATAAAAGCAGTTATTCTTTTCCAATTATAAACTGCATGCTACTTCTTTTAATACTAGCCAAGAAGAAAAACAAGTATTTGTCTGTATGGCTCAATACTTAATAGCTCAACTAATGCAAGTAGCATCATCTAAAATAGAAATTCACATAAGGGGAAAAAGATACAGCTTCTTTCAGTTTCTTCTAGTTAAGCTCACTCTCCCAAAGTTCATGAACTCAGTTATCTAGCATTAGCCACTTGTAAAAATATTAGCTTCTGGTTTTCCTGTTTCTTCTGCAGGAGGATTATTTTCAGAGGACTCTGTCTTAGTTATTTAAAAAGCTTTAGAATCAAAAGTATTAGAAAACCCATAATTTATTCCAAAACAAAACACTTTGTTTCATAAACTAATTAGGTACAAAGTGACAATGCTGTTGCCTGTTGCATTATTCACAAAACGCAGGCATTAAAAAGCGAGACTATGAGAACTGTAAGCTCCCAGGGACAGGGACTAGGATTTCTTATGTGTTAGTAAAGAGACTAGCGTAATGGAGCCCCCTCCTGATTGCTTAATAATATATCATACATCTTAAACTGTCCACAAAATACACAAAAAAAGTGGAATCTTTCCAGCATGCTTAAATACTGACAAAACCAATTTTGTGGAGCACTTCTTTGTTTGGAATCTGCTACCTGCTACATGAAAGACCAAATTTAAATCTATGAATCACCATGACAGCTGTGCTATTCTGGGACAATGCAGATCACAGAGACCAGGATGAAACAGGTGAAAGCTGGGACATAACATTCTCTGTCAAGGAGACCCAGCTGTGGAACTATCTTCCAGAGGAGATCAGAGAAATACAAAGTCTGATCATCTTTATGAAATACTGCAAAGCCTTCTTCTCTGAGAAAGCCACTTATGGTGGAAAGACTATCACAATTCAAAACCCCCTTTTATTCCCAAACCTCTCACAATTCTTTTCCTCTCCCCTCTCTGCACAAAAATGTACCCCTACACGGGAGAAATGCCAGACTCTATGAAGTCCACTAGAAACATGACTACTGCTATTGATGTTACATAGAAGGTGCTCAGATACTCCGACATGGGTGCCAATAAAACTGTGAGAAAGAGAGAGAATCTACCCCAAAACAAACCAACAAGAGAGCCTCTAACAACCAGAACAGTGTCTGGTATTTTAAATAAGTCTTCCTAAATTCTGCCCATAACTATGCCAACACACTCTCACTGAAGTCAATGGAGTTGCATGAGAATAACAGAGTAGCATTTGGCTCTGTCATTAAATGACCTTTACAACATCAACACACTTCAGTCACAGGAGGGGGTCAGGCAGATTGTCCAGTAGTACATTTCCATGTGTCTCTACTGTTAAGATTTGACCACAGAGTGAGAAAAATTGTTGTTTCTGCCCAGCACTCACTTTTTTTCACTTTTGTCATTTTTAAGATTATAGGTTAAATGAATTTGGAGTGTGAAATGAATGTGTCTGACTCCTCCCAGATTTGCAGAGGGATTGGTTGGGGAGAGGGTAAGAGGAAAAAAGGAGCCTCTCTTAAGCTTTCTACCCCAAGGGTATGTCTGCAGCTGGGCGTGCGTTTCTCAGCATGAGTAGACAGACACAGGCTAGCTCTACTGGAGCTAGCGTGCTAAAAATAGCAACGTAGCTGGGGAACATTGGCTCCACTGGATTCATTGAAGCTGAGGCAACAATCATCTCCCTTCTACAAGTACTAATAATTAAAACAGGCTAAAACAAAGTCAGAGAACAATAGTTCTGCTATGAACTAATCATGACCACTGCTTTAAATAGCTCTTGCAACATTTTTTAAAAGCAATATCATTTATGTTGATAGAAGTTTCTCTTTTGTAGACAATTAGTATGGGAGGAAGAATAGCTTATTTTATACATTCATGGAACCTTTCAATGTTACACTCAGGGGTTACATTAATGTTATCAGCTTCAAATTTAAACCTAATGTCATTCAAAGTTCTTTTAAATAAAATCATGATGACATTGTCTTAGAAGAAACGTAGGATACATGGAGGCAAAATATGTTTCACTCTCGCTGTTTACACTTCTCACAGCAATAAAAGTCCTTTTTATCATCACGATTCAGACTAATAGCCCTAAAATATTTTAATTTCACTAATAAAATATTGTTTGAAATATCAGATTAAAAAGTTTATTTCATTGTCTATGAGGATGTTCACACTTTCCATTTAAATGATAAGTTCTATATGGAAAAACTGCTCATTAGTAAGGAAATGAATTCTAAGTAATAACCACAAATGTAACCAAGAGCCACTGGAAAACATTTGGAAATAAATGCTTCACAAAGGCACCAAACTGTTGATGAAAGGTGGGAAAGACACACAAATTTTACACATCCAATAGCTAGAGAGGAAGTACCACACACCTGCATCAACTGTTTGCGGAACCTGTTGAGGCCGGTGGTGAAAGAGGGACAGTCACAATAGCAAGTGAGGGAGACACTCACCAAGGGACAATAGGTAGCTTCTCCTCCTGGGAATCTCTGGCACCCACTGGCCCACTGCGGGAGAGGGTGCTTCCCATTTCCCAGGATTAAACCCGGCACGGGAGCCACATGGAGCCTCCTTTGGCTTTGTTCCAGCATTGGCTTTTTGTAGGTTACTTTACTAATTTTCTTTGCATCCTTTAACTTTGCTCAGACTTTGTTTTTTCATTTATTTATTTTACTGAGCAGCAGATTTAGGGATTGATTTCTGTGACACTGCTCATACATTTAAGAGTTAAGCATGTGCATAAGTGCTTTGATGAATCAAGGGAAGAATGTTTAACACCTTTAGCAGGATCAAGCCCTCAAAACTCCATGGTCAGTCATTCTTTAGCCTCTATGCTAAAACTGCCAAGAGAGGTATCTATTAATCCCAGTTGTAATAATGGTAGGTTTTGTAACATAAATCCATGGGGAACTAGACTGAGACCACATTACTCATTTCACACAGGCCATGGAACCCATTTTGGGTCATTATCAGCCTTGTCTGGATTTGAACTGGTTACTTGGTGTCTAAGTCCAATTACCAGTTCTCTCTCTCTCAAAGATCTGTAAATAGTGCCTATCACTGGTGTATATACGTATTGCTGATCTAAAGCCCATTCAGTCCTCCACTGAACATAGTTTTGATGGAAGGTTTTCCAAGTCTCGTGAATAGTGTACTTTATTTTAGATACTCTATACAAGAATTCTTGTACAGTTCAGCATTATAAAGAAACCATAACTACACATATATTCATACCATTGTGATTTTTAAACCAACTTCTTTGAAAACAAGCCAAAATCAATGTAATGTTAATATTCTGTACGAACAGTTTGGGTTGAAAATTAAAAACAGGAAGAGGAATCAAGGCTTTGATCTTGCCAAAACACTTGAAGTTTGGATGCACTCAGATAAAAGGTTCTGGTTTTATTCTCTGCCTAGTAATATATAAAAAATTATTCATACCAAAGTGTGCTGGTCCTTTCAGTGTAAGTCTCACACTGCGGCTCCCATGAGGTATAGCAATCACAATTTCTTCCCCTAGGAAAATTAAGAAACTGTTTTAGAAATGATCTTGCACCAGGGAATTATCACATCACGTAACTAGACTGAAAACTGTCAAATGTGTCTCAGAAAATATTTAACAGGTTCCACAATTTTTCTATTAAAATAATATGTTATTTTATTAAGTATAATACACCAAGTCTGTTTGGTAAGCTATGCAGCTATTAAGACCTACATATGGACGTGTAAATCTTTCCTGCTATTGGTAAATTATTTTCCATTAACAAAAACAACTAAAATGTCAGTAGTACATTAGGTGCATATTTATACTTTGTTGTCCTAGTTTTATTTCCTAATCACTGGACAGACTTAGCAAATCCCTTAAGTAGTGTTTCCCCTTGCAATCCCCCAGTACCTCCAGCTGTTCAGTTTCATTTTGCCCACACCTCATTTCCTAGAGCAGGTCACAACTTTAATAAGTGGCAGGATTTACAGGAAATAAATCATCTACATAACACTAACCCTTAACCAATTACAGACCAGTTAAGAGCAAATTATAACAAAGTCTGCTTGTAACTTACAATATAAGATTATTCCTTCCAGGAACGGTCCCAAGTTAAAACTATAAACCAAACCAGCATCAAACAGGACAATCCAACAACAAAAAAGCTTTTGCTTGCCTGAAATACCCCTTAACAATAATCACACTTAACTTATATATAACTATTTTTATCTGTAGATCTCGGAGTGCTTTACAAAGGTGGGTGGGTATTACTGCCTCCATTTTATAGATGGGCATCCTGAGACTTAGCCAAGGTCCAATGGCAAATCAATGGAGAAGCAAACAGACCCTGGGGTCTAATGATTCTGGATACAGGGCCTCTCCGCTCCATCATGTGCCATACCCTCGGAAGGGGGAAGAGTTAGTGTGCAAAAGGGATCAGCATCGTCCTGAGTTCTAAATCCCCATAGGTTCTGGAGGGGAGGGGGTTGATGCCACAGAGACCTGACAGCCCCTTGACCTTGCCCCTTCCCACATCCATCATGTTCCAACCCAAACGTCATAAAGCTGCAAACCCAATTCTCCACATATCAACCACATTGGCCAATATCTACACAGAGACACTCTCTGCAGGCATATCCCATACAGGTTAATCTGTATTTTAAATTACCTAAGAATAACACCCAGGTGCTATTAGGTTGCCTCGAAGTAGGTTACTACATCCGAAGTCCATGAAGAAATGTAGAGAGAGAGATGGAAGATAAGATTAATCCTACTTTCATTTAATTCAATAGGAAGTTTGCCATTTGATTCAATGTAAACATCATCAGCCCCTTGGAAAGTTAAAAATAATGTAGCTGAGGCTAAAGGAATGGTGAAAATCTGATAAGGCTTCCTAGCCCGGTGCCTTGAGAAACCAAAAAAACAAAACCAAAAAAAATATAACTTTTCTTTTTCTCACTGGCAGTGCAAAAGAAGAACAAATCCTACAAAGTAATCACAAAACCATGAACATAATGGAGGATAAACACATTTTACATTTCTCCTAGCAAACTGCCCTGGTATTGCCAAGTACCCATAAGAACAGTAAAGTCTCATATTCAATCACTTGATTCTGTAGGTAAGTCTATCCTTATGCTATGTGTTTGTTGTGGTGGATTTCACTGTAGTGGGTTCAAGAAAGTAACCGTAACCTATTAACTGAAGTTTAGCAATACACTGCTTCAGAAATACTCGTACAATATTTTGAGAATATTTGGGTTATAATTTTTAACTAAAATAGTTGAAGAATTCTTTCTTTCAATGTGAAACAAGGCCTTTTTACAGTAGATGCTAAATTATCAGCTTCTGGTTTACCTCTCCTTAGCATAAGTATAAAATACTGCCAAATGTTCAGGATACTTCAAACAAACACTGCAATTATTTTCTTCTGAAATAATCACCTTCTTACATTACAGTTTTTATATTTCCAATCTCTAGGAAAGTTATTTAAATATAACCATTTATTTTGGACATAATGAAATGTGATCCTTGTTAATTTCATATATAAGTATTCCATCAGCATGCAAAATACTACAGTCAGAACCATAACACAGCTAAGGAGACCTGGAAAACACATTAACTACTCAGCCACTTAATATCTCTTTGCTTCTTGGTTTTTCATCAGCTGAATTGCAATCAATAGCCAAAAGGTAATGAATGACTATTCCTTTAAGTACAATGAAATAACTGCTGAATTCGGGACTAGTCATTATGATGATACAAATAATAAACAAATAATAATAAGTGCCCTCCAGCATTAGAGACAAGACAGGTTTCCAGGGGCCTGTCTGACCCCACTTAATCAATGACTCTACCTCTCCTTGTAAGCCAAACAGACCCTGGCCAGGGCACACAGCCTCTAAGAAGGGTTTGATCCTGGAGAGCACTGAGCACCCTGAGCCATTGGTTTCAGTGAGACTTTCTGTGAAGTGCCTCAAAGTGGCAAATTTGTAGGGTTGTGTGGTAGGGGTGACTGTAACTCTGGTCTGTAACAGGCTCAAAAGAGGGCCTGGGGACCCTAGAAAGAAGGATACCTGGTTAGTCAGAGACCTAGCAAATCACAGCCTGAGGGAACCAGGAAGGGGTAGGTGAGAGGTGCTTGCAACCCAAAGGGGAGAGAAGCAGCAAGGAAGAGCTGCCAGGAGTTACTTGGCAGGGGGCTGAGTTTGGAAGCAGAGCTGTTACTGAGTTGCTGGTGAGGAGCTTGGAGGAAGCTGTTGGTAAAAACTGACCAAAGCTGGGGACCGCTGCTGAGTAGGAGGCTTGGGCAGTGGCCCCCAGGCAAAGGGGAAGATCCAGCTTGGTCAGAAGAAGCCAAGTCTGGAAGCAAGAGGGTTGTTGCAGAAGGGTGGATCCCCTGACCAGGGGTATGACTCCCAGGCAGGGAGGTTTGGGGGAGTGGAACCATGCAGGATGAGGAGGCCTAAAGCCCTGGGTGAACGGCAGCAGGAAGACTGGTCAATCTCAATCAGGGAGGCCTAGAGAGTGGGGCCCTGGATCAGGGGCCAAAGGAACTGAGAACAAGAGCTGCTATTGATTCTTGCTGGTGATGTCTATGGAGAGAGGAACAGGAAAAAGGTTTCTTTACTGTGGCTACTAGAAGTTGGTTTTACTACAAGGTTTGGAGGAAGTATTGCACTGGTGTATGTGAATAAATTATGCCCAGAGGTGGGCTTTGTATCAGACACAAAGAAACCATGTTCCTTTGCACTGGCTGTGGAAAGGGGAAACTGAGACAGGTATGCTTGTCATGCTGCGGCCTGCCAGAGGAGGGTGCTCCAGGCAAGGCCACCCTATGACTTCTGCCATTCTTCCCCCACTTCACTAGTCTAGTTCAATCTTAGTAGTCCTGAAAGCTCCCGTTTCACATTCCTTCAGCAGAACCTCTGACATATTCCACACTCGCTGCAATGTTCCCTAGTAGGCCCAAAGTTCTGGTGGGGGTGCAAAGTTTGCTATCATGCTATTTGGTAAGGCTGGCACCACAACACGATTTTCTTGCCTCATGGGAGACAAAGTGGGCATGTACAACAATGTGTCTGGACCAGCCCGGGCCACTAATGTTGCTCAGAACAATATTTCCAGCTGCCAAAGAAAAACTCAGGAGTTTGAAAATGGGACACACCCAGAGGCAATGATGAGCTGAGACAGCATTCAGAAACTCAGGCAAATGGTCATTCTTACCAGTAACAGAGGCAAATTTCAGGATGAGCAACAAGGACAATCAGTGTTTCTGTGGCAAATGAAGGGAAAGAACATGATGCTGATCATCCGCTGCTTCTCTACTGGGCCTGAGCTACACATGGGTATCACTAGGCCAAGCGTAATGCTTGTATGCACAAACAGGGCTGCTTTTCCTGGTGTTGGGAGCCTTCCTACACCAGTGGTTGCCCTGTATCCAGCCAACAAATGAATTAGTCAGAGAAAGCCCTCAGGAAATGGGCAGTTTCTAATTGGCTTCCCAATTCATATTATGATCATGGACAATAATGCTGGCAAGGCATTGCAGTGTGGGCTTTTGGATTGTAAGCTCTCTGGGGACAGGACCATCTTGTGTGTTCTGGGTTTATACAGCACGACATGACTAGGGCCCCTAGGCACAACAGTAACATTAATGACGGAGGGGAAGAGGGGAAATGGAAAGAGTTATCCTAGCTAGCTCCACATCAACTGAGCATTCCCCATGCCATGGGAACCCTTAGCTATCCCTGCCTTTAGGGGAGCTTTATATCAGTGCAAAGGGGGCTTAGCATGAGCCAGCCTCTCGCTCCCAATCTAACAATTTAAAAGGTCTCTGGTTCTCCCTGGAAAGTACATGCTCCACATGCTTACTGGAACACGAGCCCTTGTATTGCCAAAGTGGTGTGCAGTGGTTTTTAAATGGCACAGTTCCCATTAAATCAATGGAACTCATACTGTTAAAAGCATACAAACGCCTATAAAAATTTAAGAGGAAGTGGCTACTCCAGGTTCTGTACTTAGAGATTCCAAAACCATTTTTATACTATTTCTATATCTTTGAAGCTTAATTGCTAGCTTTTATCTATAGCTGAAAATCAAATGAGCCAAAAATCATAACACTACCATGCACGAAAGCTGGAAGGAAATGCCTGGCATTAGGTCACCACCGTTCCCATTAAAAACCAAGGCACACATGACTAGCATCTTGTATCTCCTGCCTGAGGCTGCTTATTTTATAGACTCCTGTTTTTTTAAAATCATCCTTATCCTGCATTTTGCTGTGTTGGAGTAATATTCCACCTTCTGTCGTAGCTCAAGGACTGGTCACTATGCTCTGTCAAATATCTCAAACACACACAACATTCAGATGCACATAATAAATATGGCACTCACTTTTCAGCGTATTGGGTCATTTCAGTTTTAGATGACAATTGTGGGAGTTTAGACATTGGATTTCAGAGAGAGTCCCAGAGTCAGTAAGATCACACCCAGATTCCTGGGACTGAAAATGGGGGAGCCACATTCCTGAGCCCCCTCTGAAACTGTTATGCAAATACAAGTGAGACTAAAATACATCCTTATCTTCATCAGCTTCCCAATATATGTGATGGAACAATGTAGTCTCTCTCCTGTCTAATTATAAAGCAGACTTACAAAAGGCTCCTAGAATATTCATGCTTTCCTGGAATGCTTTCCAAAGGGAGTTGCATGAAACACTCTTATTACAAACCTTAAGACTGGAGCACAGAAAGGGTGGCATGACACAATGCAACAAAGCTGCTCGATTTAAGTTGGTCCAGCCCAGTACAGTTAAAAGTTAAGTACATTGTGAGTGGAAAAGTGAACTCACTAAAGGCTTGTCTACAGGGGAAGCTAGTGTTGTAAATTTAAAGCACAACAGCTATTTGGCACTAACTCCCTATGTGGACACTCGTATTCCACACTAAAAATGCCTTTGTGCCATTGAGCCTAGTCCACTTTAAAGTGTATTAAGCTAAACTGCAAAAGGCTCTCTCAGTGCAAAATAAGAGAGTGTCCACACAGGGAGTTCATGAGTAGCTATTGGACTTTAAAATCACAACCTAGCTTTTTCACACTAACTTTCTGTGCAGACAAGCCTTAATATTGAAACATTCATGGCAAGTTTTATAAAATAAAAAGGATAATGAATCATTAGGGAGATAAAAAACAGCTGAGACTGCTGCCACTCAACACAATGAAATATCAGTTGCTGACACTTATTCTAAGCTAATGTCCGATCTCCAAGCAGAATCCCCAGAGATGTCCTAGAGTAGGGGATGGGGTAAAATTAGATAAATCACAGGATAGCACCAACATTTAGGAATGCGGTTATATTTGCATAGCCTGCCGCAGAAAGCTAAAGTTATTGTAGCTTTAGGGTACTTGTTAGAATACAGACTTTGAGTCAAACACATATGACTGGTTTAAGGCAAAAATCCAAATGATTCTCATGCTACTTTTGGACAGTGACTAGACTGTCGAATAGTTGCTGAAATTATTAAAAATATTTTTCCTATAAAGGACACTAGATAAATGAGACTCCATAACTCCTATGAGCTCATGAATGGAAGCTCTAATGTCACTGGCAATAACTCCACATCAAGTAAGCCATGAATCATGAGCAAGACTGGAACTGGCTGTCAATTGGGTACTGGAGAATACTGACCACTTCTGCAATCTCTCCTCTTTCACATATGTATAATCTTTTACATTTATATAGCATTTTGCAATAATTAGGTAACTATTAATCCCATTTTTCACTAATGGAGAAACTGAGGCAGAGAGAGGTTAAGATACTTGCTGCAAGTCACTGGAAGAGATGGGAACAAACCCCAGGTGTCCCGACTCCCTGTTCCTGCATCCATGTCTGAGAGAAATAACTATCAAAGGTTTATTTCTTCTATCTTTGTCTTATCAGAACCTGATAAATTTAACAAATGAAAGCATTGCAAGTGTTTGTTTTACTAAACCCTACCTTCATTGTTTAGGGTGTATCTTATTTAAATAGCTCAACAATATGAATATTAAGTATCTTATTGCTATGCACATCCAAACTGTGTATTGCCTATGAAGCCAGTATTTCACCACATCTGTGGTACTATGAAGGTGCGATCTTTGGAGTCAAATGATTTGAACAGCACAGACTGCAAGTATGCTTTCCCCCTCTAGTAGCTCTCTGGATATCTTGAGCTTTTTATATACTTATAGGTTTTTATAGATCACATTATCCTCCTATGCCAGTGTTTCCCAAACTTGGGACACTGCTTGTGTAGGGAAAGCCCCTGGCAGGCTGGGCCGGTTTGTTTACCTGCCCCTCCGCAGGTTCGGCCGATAGCGGCTCCCACTGGCCGTGGTTTGCTGTTCCAGGCCAATGGGAGCTGCTGGAAGCAGCGCAGGCCGAGGGACGTACTGGCCGCCACTTCCAGCAGCTCCCATTGGCCTGGAGCAGCGAACCGTGGCCAGTGGGAGCTGCGATTGGCCGAACCTGCAGATGCAGCAGGTAAACAAATCGGCCCAGCCCGCCAGGGGCTTTCCCTACACAAGTGGCATCCCAAGTTTGGGAAACACTGTCCTATGCTATAAA
This sequence comes from Trachemys scripta elegans, assembly GCF_013100865.1. Lineage (NCBI taxonomy): Eukaryota > Metazoa > Chordata > Testudines > Emydidae > Trachemys > Trachemys scripta. The sequence goes on along the minus strand of NC_048307.1, from coordinate 68,259,956 downwards.
AACACCTGCAATTATTCCCTGTAACTACAGTATGAAGGCAAAGATAACCCACTTCACAGTATCACTGCCAGTTATGTCAACCAACAAGCAATTTATAGCCAGGCTCTAGCCAGTGACCAGTGCGCACATCACTAGCCCACATTACTGTGCGCTTATTACTGTTATTGTCATCATTTCACTTTCATGTTGCATCTTGTCTTAAATTAGATAGAAAGCTCACTGGGGCAGGGGCCACAACATCCTATGTGTTTGTACAGAGCCTAACACATTAAGGGTGCCTGCCCCTGACTGAGGCCTTTGTGTGCTACTATAATAATAATAATTAACAGAAGAAGATAGTCTAATGGAAATATTATATCGCTGTGCAATCATGGCCAACACCACTTGGGACCTTGGTATGGCATGTTGGGGTACCATTAACTTAACCAAAATCAAAACCAAAGATGAGTAAAAAAATGGTCCCTTTGTGGCAGGGTTTAATCCAGTTGCCCTAACCTAAATTCATAGTTGTGTAAGAGCTTCCTATCAGCTCCCATTGCAATAAAATACACTAGCCCCCAGTACTTTCCTAACAACTTTCTCTTGATACAAGCTGTTGCTGGGCGCTATCCAACTTGTTATCAGTCCTGGCTCTCACCCCTGTATTCTAAGCGATGCCCTAGCTTGGATCACACTTTACTTTGCAGGGGCAGTGATGCCATTACATTAGCAGAGCAAGTTACATGATGCCTTCTACACTGTTCTGATTGTGTCTGATTACCACTCGAGTACATGACATGTCTTTACAGAGGCAAGCTGGACAAATATAGAAGTGTTTGCTTCCCCTCATTGACTTACTTTCTAGACCATATCCTGTTCAGCTTACTTACGTGAGTAGTGCCACTGACTTATGTGGGACTACTCACAAGAACCAGCCATGATTTGGACCTTTATTTTCAGTTCAAGCAATGTATCAGATATTCAGCATATGCAGACAACTTTTGGTGTAGCTCTTAATTCAAAGACAGGTTATTATTCAGTATTCTTTTTTATTGCTATTTCTAACTGTTTGATAATCACCCATCGGTGCAGTATTATAAATGATACAAGAATAAAGACCACTGATCTGAATGAAAATGAATTATATTATGATATAGCCTTCACATTGAGATTATTAATTATTATTATTAAAAGCTGATCTACAAACAGAATATACAGCATAAATCATACTCAAATAACACAAAACAATGGGTCTCTATAGCATTCTTGCTTTCTGGTATTCTGCGGCAAGTAACTAGCTTGGCATGTGAGCACAGGCTCTGAGCCTGCAATGAACTCTGCATAGGTAGATCCTTGCACCCACGGTGAATTTAATTGACACAGGGGTCTGCTTGCACTGACCTCATTGCCTAAGACAGGGGTCGGCAACCTTTGGCACATAGCTCGTCAGGGTAAGCACCCTGGCGGGCCGGGCCAGTTTGTTTACCTGCCACCTCCGCAGGTTTGGCTGATCGGAGCTCCCACTGGCTGCAGTTCGCCGTCCCAGGCCAATGGGGGTGGTGGGAAATGGTGGCCAGTACGTCCTTCGGCCCGCGCCGCTTCCCACCGCTCCCATTGGCCTGGAGCGGTGAACTGTGGCCAGTGGGAGCCGTGATCAGCCGAACCTGCGGACGGGGCAGGTAAACAAACTGGCCCGGCCTGCCAGGGTGCTTAGCCACGTGCCAAAGGTTGCCGACCCCTGGCCTAACACTACAAATGAAATTACTTATTATATACTGAGCTTCTGTACTATACACCACAGAGACACATTTTAAAAACAGGACATACACTGTTGAGTTCGAGATCAAGTTTTGTTTTAGATCTATCAGAAGTATCATCAGCCTCTTTTATAGGGAATTTTAGCTTAGGAGTAAGAATTTTTTCCAGTTAAAATTTGGAACAGAATGACTCAGGCTGTCACTTAAATCAACAAAACTCTTTCAATGATTTTTATGAATAAAGACATACAATTAGCAGCCTGTCAGGCAAATGGATCTCAGGGAAATGAAATGTACAATACACAATGGGACAGCCAATGTTCATAAACCAGAGTTTTCCTACACAAGCCAAGACAGATCAGGAAAGCAAGCAAGTCTCGTAAGTCCAAGAGTAATTCCAAACCAACCAACCAAACGAACTCCCATGAAGAGAAAGTAGTAGACTGTTCTTCCTTCACAGAACTATCGGTGTTTAGAAAAGACTGCATGGATTTCACTCTGTAGAGTTACTGGTTCATTCTCCATTTGGGGAGGGAATAAAGAAGAGAAGAAAACAGCTCATGCATTATACATAATGAACAAGCCTTACATTCTAAAATGTGTTACACACACACACACACACACACACACACACACACACACACACACACACACACTCTTCTTCAGTCAACCACTTACAGAAACACAAAGTTCCTCTGCATAACAGACTACGTAATGAGAGCTGATCAAATGGTACTGAACATCTTTTGTGAGCTACTAAGTGAAATACATAATGAATTCTGGGGCACAATGTTTCCAAGCCAATTATTTGTTTTGTATGAGTCAAGAACTCAAAAGTTAGGAAATGCCAGAATTAATGTTTTCTTAATTTGCCCCCCTTGAGATTATGCATCATGATATTGTGTTTAATTACATTATCACATACTATTTCCCTCCCAGGTTCCCTTCTTCATTCAGTGCACACAATGGACAGTGCTCACTTACTTTGGTTTACTCCTCATTGTTCCGTGTCTTATTTGCTGTACAGTAATCAAACCTGCTCTGAAGGAACTCCCTAGGAGGAAATTGATACTTCTGGCATTTTGTAACTTTTGAGTGCTTGAATTTGCAACCTAATTATGCTCCTATAACACAGTTTTTGTATGTTTAATTTCCTAGGTTTTTAAAAAAGGAAACTGAAAAAAATTCCACACCCATGAAAAACGCCAATGAAAACCCCCCATGAAAAACATGTCACGGACCATGAAATCTGGTCTCCCCCCATGAAATCTGGTCTTTTGTGTGCTTTTACACTATACTATACAGATTTCATGGGGGGAGACCAGTGTTTCTCAAATTGGGGGTCCTGACCCAAAAGGGAGTTGCAGGGGGGGTAACAAGGTTCTTTTAGGGGGGTTGTGGTATTGCCACCTTACTTCTACACTGCTTTCAGAGCTGGGCAGTCGGAGAGTGGCAGCTGTTGGCCAGGCGTCCAGCTCCAAAGGCAGCTCCTAGCCAGCAGCAGCACAGAAATAAGCGTGGCAATACCATGCCACTTTCACTTCTGCGCTGCTGCCTTCAGAGCTGGGTGACCAGAGAGAGGCGGCTGCTGGCGGAGGGCCCACCTCTGCAGACAGCAATGCAGAAGTAAGGGTGGCAATACCATACCATGCCATCCTTACTTCTGTGCGTGTGCTGACGTCAGCTCTGCCTTCCGAGCTGGGCTCACGGCCAGCAGCTGCCACTCTCCAGCTGCCCAGCTCGGAAGGCAGCGCCACTGCCAGCAGCAGCAGCACAGAAGTAAGGGTAGCAGTACCACAATCCTCCCTACAATAACCTTGTGACCCCCCCCCCCAACTCCTTTTTGGGTCAGGACCCCTACAATTACAACACCATGAAATTTCAGATTTAAATAGCTGAAATCATGACATTTACAAATTTTAAAATCCTATGACCGTGAAATTGACCAAAATGAACCGTGAATTTGGCAGGGCACTAATTAGGTGGCATCATATTGATACCCATGTGGGTCATCAGAGGGTATCTTTAGATCCATTGCACAGACTTCAGTCTTTAAAGGAGTAACTAATTGCAGGACTGTAATAGGCCACCATGCTCCATGTGGAACAGCATGGCGGATGAGATACTTTGCCAGAGGGTTTCACAGATAGCTGCTGACAGAAGAGGAATGGTGAGACTTAGGAATCTTCCATTCCAAGCTCTGGAGGGAAGTGTGCTCTAGTGGGCATGGCATCTTCTGGCCATTTCCTCTAAGCTTAACTCCTTCTGCCTTGTCCTCTTCCCTGACCCAGTCCTGTCTCTTCCTCACACCTGTCTCTTTGTCCCAAGTCCTCTTGCTGATCCAGTCCCAGTCTCCACTCCTTTAGCTTCTCATCCCAATACTAGTCTCTTTACCAAGCTAGTTCTATTCTTCCCCTCCAGGCTCACTGTCTGATTCCTAGTTCTCCCCCTTGCCACACCCAGCCCAAGTCTCCTTGTCCAGCCATTCCCAGTTTTTTCCTCCCAACTCTTTGTCCAATCTGTCTCTCCTCTCCCCACCAGTGGCTCACAGTCCTGGTCTCTATCCCCAGACTCCTTATCCAATCTCAGTCCCCCCAACAAACCCTCTGTGGCTCCTTTTCCCAGCCACCCACAGGTCTCCCCAGCTCCTTGTCAGATCTGTCTCTCCCCCTACACTCCTGGCCCTGTTCTTCTTATTAGTTCATAGTCCCAAGTCTCCTTGTCCACCCAGCCCCAATCTCCCCAATCTCCCCCTTTCTCCCCGTCTCTACATCAAATCTCATTGTTCTCCCCACAACAAGCCAACTGGGTCCCTGTCCCTCCATATTTCCCTCATAGGCTCCCAGACTTTCCTCTTCCTCCAGCACCCAGGATGAGTTTCTCTCTTCCTTCTTCCGTCCCAGTTTTACTAGACTCCTTGTCCCACTCTACTCCTTTCCCTCCCTCCAGTCTGGCTTTTGTCCCCGGGGGGCGGGGGGAAGGAGCGGGAGAGGGGTCATTAAGAATACAACAGAGACAGACTTTCTGCTCTCAATTCCAGTGCCCAGGCCCACCCTGTCCTGGAGTGCCTGGAAGCAGCAATTACAGGGAAAATCCTTCTGATCCACTGCAGCCTTGGGCTGGAGCATGCTAAGGTGCTCTGTGGGGCTGGTGCATGCACAGAGGGGTCAGCACTAGATGCTGTGATGGGTGGACCATGCTGCTAAAAATCAAAGAATTCTCTACTGGGCATGTGCAAATTGCAATTTTTCAATGGCTTGTAAACAGTACTGTCCCTACCTATTCTGGGGCCATACGCAGCCCCCTGGTGGGGTGGGGGGGCAGGCCTCCGGGGGGGGGCAGGGCTGGCTGGGGGCGGCAGGAGGGAACCACCCCCCAGCACTCACTGGCGGTGCAGCTGGGGCAGGGTTGCTGCACTTCCCGCTACCGGTGAGTGCAGGCCCAGCCTTGCTTCAGTCCTCAGGGGAGTGGGGGTGGGGCTGGAGCGGAGCAGGGGTGGGAAGAGGCGGGGCAGGTGCTGGAGCAGCACGCAGCTGCGTAGGGCACCAGGGAATTTGGTGCCCCAAATTTCCTGGTGCCCTATGCATGCGTACTTTGCATATGGGTAGGGACTGCCCTGCTTGTAAAATTGCCAAATTTGGGCACTTTTTCACAGGGATGGCAAAAGGGATCCCCGATGCAAAGGCCCCCTTCTCTGACTTATGTAAAGTCCCTGCTTCAAAGCATGGAGGAACTAGAGCATTTCAAAGACATCTTGGATGGAAAATTTCAGCTCTAATGGTCAAAGTTTGGAAAGTTATAAACGACCAAAACCAAGGTCTTGTAATGGGAAGTATCAGGCAACTTTAATATTAGGCGGTACCTACCAGTCCTACCTATATTATGATAAAATTTAAATTAGTTTTGTGATTAAATAAATTATGTTTTGGGATGAAATTGTAAAGTGACAATTAGTGACCAATGGTAAATTACACATTGACAGTAAGAAATAATAAGTAATGAGAAAATTAAATTAAAATAGTTTGCATCTAAAATCTTTTGTATAAAGTGTTCAGTGAAAAAATGACAAAAATCAAAAATCTGCAGCTAGCAAAGACTTTTCATGAACTGAGTAAGGCCAGATTTCATTAACTCCACATTTCAAATTCCATTTCCTGCTAGTGTCAGATCCAACATATCTAGAGACTTATTTTTCTCTTAAATTTTAATACCAATTCTTTTTTTCAAAATGTCATTTAAATATTGTCTCTGGATAAATGTCTCGTTTTTCCATAATAAAGCCTTTGGCTCTCGTCCTCTCCCCAAATCTTTAATTTGCTTCACTGTATAATGGATTTTACATCTCATTCACAACCTTGCATGCTCTCTCTTTAACAGAGAGACATCAGCATGCCAATGTCAAGCATCTCAACACTAACCCCACAACATTCCTAGATACAAACACTCTCTTGGCAAAGTTTTCTTAAGGGCTTCACTTACTATGTACGCCTTTACTGATACACTATCGCAAAAGAAACATGGCTTTATTTCCACATTTCATTCACACACAGGATGATTATATGGAACTACTTCCATATGGTATGTGAACAATCAAAGCCAAAAAAATGTTTTAAGTCTGCTAGTATCACAGCAATAAGGCCAAGGCAAGAGTGACGTCTCTGTGTGTGTTGTATTGCTTATGTGTCTGATATATTCATTTTTATAACCAAACCTACCACAATGAAATATAACATTTAGGAGAGAGAAAACAGCCAAAGAGAAAAGCTTTTGTTTGTCTGCTGCTCTCAAATCAAATCCTTCTTAAGAAACTGTCACAGCAGAACAGAGAAAACAATGAGCTATGAGTCTAATCCAAAGATGTCAAAGACAATGGAGGAGTCTTTCCACTGACTTAATAAGGACTTTAGATCAGGCCCCCAAACCTTAGCCATGCTGCAAGATCACAAGAACTGAACTAGTATTTACTTGGACCATTTGCCAACTATCTAACCACTACAGTTCCAAAAACCTGGAACTCTGCTCCTATTTACAAGCTCTTTCTATTATTATTACTAAATATAACCTGAAACTCTACTTCAATTATCACACATTGGCCACATTCCTCGGTCTGACAAATTTACTGTGTGCTACAGAGGTGGCACAAAGTGCATTTAAACCACCTGGGTTTTACCCCTAGACAATTCTCCCTGTGTAGGGGAATCTCTGCTGGTTTAAATGTGGCGTAGCCACCTCCTACGCCAGCTGTCCTCCACCCCTGGCATAATGGGAGGAGATAACACAGAGGCAGGCATGTTGTGCACAAGGCTGGAGTGGGAGGGGGCATGGTGGAACAGAGATCCATTACACCTGATCTCCCATTACAGAACCTATGCCAGCAGCATAGAGTAGGCCTCCTGCCATTCTGACTTGCACTGCGGCTAAGAGGCTGGGGGTCAGGAAGCCGCACCCTACACCTTGTGGCTGCCATTGTTCACTATGTCAGAGCTGTGCTTGGATGCAGCAGAGAATAAAAAATAGACTTTACTCAGACCTGTTGGGCCACATTCTATTCTCAGTTACATCCATTGCAAACCCCATGGAAGTGTATGGAGTTGGAGAGGTACCACTGAGAATAATGTTTGGCCATGCATAAAGAGGCCATATGTCCTGATTTTTCATTTGATGTCCCAATGTCCCAAGAACTTGTTTGGGTACACCTGAAATGTCCTATTTTGATTACATTAAAAACATTTGGGTTTGTAATAATTACAATTTTTCTTCCTGCTAAATTAAATAGAATTTGCTCTGTTCATTGGGGACAAACAGTCTATTGAAATGAGTATGTGTAGAGTGAAGAGAACAGTCAAGTGAGCTGCTGTTTTGCTCTACATGAACATTAATCACACCTGGTCAATGTTTTATGATGAACACATTCAGAATACTAAATTACTCGATAAAAACCTCCACTCCAAGAAATATGCCTGTGTCACTACTGAGTCAGAAGGTAGCACTAGCAACACTAGTGCAGATCAAATAAATTATGTGCTTTTGTCTTCTAGAAAAGAATTTCTTGATCCTAAAAAGAATTGCAACAAATGTGTCCCTTTTAAAAATCTGGTTACATTAGCTATACATAATTGTCAAATAACAAGAAATATAAATTACAATGTTGGGGAAGCTCTGGCATGAAATTTTACAGCCGAGTCTACGTCATCACAATGTAATGTAACGTGCATCACCAAGACAAACTGTATGTAATGTATTTCAAATTACATTCACATTTAAACAAAATGTAATATACAAGCTATGACACAGAAACAGCATGAAAATATTTAGAGATACTGCAACAGGTATTACGTATGACTTTATGTACAACAACTCTTTCCAAATCTTATTGATAGTGAATGGTTCAGAGGCTGAATTACAATGATTAACCCCGAAGTGCTACAATTGGTGCAGCCCTCCAAGATGGCAGTTACTCCACTCTTGATCATTGCTAAAATGTCTGTTCATACTTGCACTGATCTCTCTGACTTCAGAGGGGCTAGACTGTCACTCCACCCTATGCAGCTCTGCAGGGGAGTAAGGAGCCAATAGGGTCCCATTCCACTGCATGGTACAGGATTTATCCACATTGTGAGTCCGGGAACAGTTGCGGGGAGAACAGGCTCTATGCAGCTGCTATTCACCCACGGTGAGTAAGTGGGAAGGGAGGAGGTGAGGATGGAGACAGAGAGGGAGTTGTGAGGATTAGAGAGCCAGCAAAGCCACAGCTCTGTTCACCCCAACACCTACTAGCAGAGCCAGTTGAACAGGAGAAGCAAAATATGAGCTGTGGAGAAATAGTCAGAGTGGTACCTCCGAGTTGCAAATCTTTCCTGTGGCTCCGCCTGGGGCAGCACAACTACATGTCGCCCTTTACTCAAGTCTAACCCAAAGGGCCCAATTCTGCCTCCTTCTCACTCTGGAAAGTACCTTAACCCATGAATAGTGTTACTGAGGTTGACAGAACTACTGATAGAGTAAGGTACTACTCACCATGAGTAAAGGTGGCAGAATCTGCCACAAAATGTACAGATTGACTCAAACACACAATGAGCAGACACAATCTTAATGTGTCTTTAAACCTTGTATGTCCTAATTCTTTAAACCTTGTATGTCCTGCACCATGCAAGTAGTTAACTTGCCTCTGAACCACAATTGTCTTAGAAGCTTAAAAAGGGAGTAGAGTTAACTTAAAAACCAGGCATTTTCAACCACATGCAACAATTTCCATAAGACCATCCATAAGATGTTTCCATGATTTGAAAATGTTGCCAGTGTCACATATATTGCAACATGAGGATACCCTATAAAATGAGATGCATATCTTGATGGTTATTCCTGATAGAATAAATTGAATTGCTCTTAAAAAAGGGGGGGGGGAGAAAAAAAGCATATCTCAAATTCTTTCCTAGCTATACTCTAATGTGTGGTATCCCTCATGGAATTTCAATAGACTAATCTAGCACAGACTTTATAATAAGTAGCTTTGGATAACTGCAAACAAGTATATAGTGAAAAGGTCAGACTCTGCAATAGGTTGTGTTAATATATAAGCAGAAAACATAGTCAAGGATAAATCAACATAGGATCAATTTGCAACCTACTTTTTTCTGATGAAACATGTGCCTTAGCTTGTCCCCTCACAAGCCTGCATGTTGAACCATCTCCTGCACAGATTCCACAGTTGTCTTCCTTGGCATTACTCCCAAGTTGTCGATCACAGCCTACTGCCTGCCAACATCAACACCACAGTCAGAAGGAGGGCAAAGCTATAGTAGACATGCTCAGGTTTCTGGAATTTTATTTATTATGTTATCCTTTTGATTTTATGAGCTGGCCTCATTCTTTCAAAGCATACCTTGCTTTTCAAATTTAAGCTACATGGGGTCTTAAAAGCAATTTCTATGATTTTAATGATGAGTTACAACAATTAAATACATTAAGATATCCAAGCATAGAAATACAGGAGTCACTTTCCCACTATTTTCCCAAATGTATAAAGCTGGGTGTTATTCGCTACAACATACAGGGGTCAACTTTTACTTTGTTATTTAGAATTTGTCTTTCATCACCTGCTAAATTCAGTCTGAGCGAAGAAAAGCATGTAAACAACCAAAGCTAAATATTAAAGTAGCACATTGGTTTTAGAGCCATAGTTAAGAAACTCCTGGCAGTTTTCATAATCTAATATCTTTGTTTTTCAAAATTTAACTGATATGGGCCCACATCACCAGATAAGTTTTTTTTCCCAGTTAGTTCACTTCAGCTATTTTGGATTTAGAAAACCCTAAAGGTTTCAATTCTGTTTTGAGTTTATTTTGTGTGCCCCGTCTCCAAACTAAACTTCTTAATGCTGATGCAAATTCTACCTATGGAAAAAGAATCTTCAGAAAAGCGAAGTGTTAAGCAAGCTCTTTGAAAAAAATGTTAAATGAAAACCCTCCAAACTATAAAGCACACAGATGTTATATCTGTCCATTTTTATTTGAATCAGTTTCTTCATAAGAAATATGGGGCTCAGGAGGGAAAACAGTTTAAGAGCAGTACACAGAATTTATTAAAAATGTCTATTTGTTGAAAGGGAGAGCAATATTTTGTCCCACATATTTTTAACCTGAGATTTTATACCACGATATGTGCAGGTGACGTCAAATATTAAGTAACATGTTAAGTACTGTCTTGCAGCCCTAAGACTGCCTTGTATGACAAGCTGCTCTAAGCAAGTACCCCCCAAAGGTGCAGCTAATCTATTATGGAGAGAAATTCTTTACAAACCCAGAAGTGACAAGCAGTGAAAAATGCCGTGGAAACTCGCAACTTACAGCCGAGTTAAAACTGTGAAATTGGCCCATACGTTCCCTTTGCCATATAAAAATGCATGGAAGGGGCAAGGTTAGCTGCCAAGAAATGACACATGCTTTCCTTGGAGAATTAGGGATGGAGTCAGCACACAAAAGGCAGAGTCCTACAATTTCTCTGTAAGCCAGAGATCCATGGACATAGAAGGCCCAAATCATGCAGACAGGTGCTGGAACTAGAGGTGCTGCCGCACCTCCTGGCTTGATGTGGTTTCCATCAAATACATGATTTACACTTTGGTTCAATGGCTCCCAGCACCCCCACAATCCAAATTGTTCCAGCACCACTGCAGGCAGATCCATAACCAGACATGAAGAGGTGGAGCTGCTCCATGTCTATGATTTTGCTCCCCCCGTGCTACATGATAGCGAGGCAAATAGAGCACATTCTGCTTGGTAGTTCAGAACTGGGTAATGTGTCACAACTTGCTGAGTGGCACGAATCTAAAGGATGCAACCAAGGAACCCTCTTGGGCTAGCCAGCTTCTACCTCCCCCCTTCCCCCAAAAGGGCCATCTGGGGGAACTGTAGCCTCATGGCTGGATCCTGAGTGTTGAGGGGATGCAGTGGTTACCTCACCACAAATTTGGACCCTTAGACTTTTGCTTTGAAGGAGACCACAAATATTTTATTAGATAGCTGGGTAACAGATGATATTTGAGATTCTGATTACTCAGCTGTGGTTTATTGCTTAAACCAAGCAGGCCTGTTTGGCATTGCTATATAATTAATGAGTAGCAGAATCAGCATTAACTTGCTTTTGAAGATCAAAAAACAAGTGAAAGATAAGATACAAGAAATAAGGGAGAAGGAGCGATAAGGAAAAGGGAAAGGAAGCATTGTGAAAAAAGAGACAGGATGAGATTGTAGGGAGATGCAAGCTTCTCAGGACAATACCCATTAATTCAGCATTTTACTGTTAAAGAAACAATCAGTGTTTCAGCTTTGTTATTCCTGTCTCCAGGAGACTTATCAGCCTGCTCTGAATCTGAAATCATCCACAGCTGAAAGGAAGCAGCTCCAGAACTGGAACAAAATGATAGGAAGGCCAGAAGTTACTGGACTAGTTTCTCTCCTCAAAGTGGCTTGAAGTCCTCCTGAGACAAAGGACAGTCCCCCTGAAGTCAGTGGCAGAATTCCACCAATTCCAAGGGATCAGGATTTGCCCCATTGGCTTCAATGGAAGGTGCATACAATTAGATGAGTTCTGAATTAAGGTGAATAGCAAAACTAGGGTTCAGTATGAAGGGCTCAATACTGTTCCTACTTAGGTCAGTGGGAGATTTACTATTAGTTTCAGAAAGAGCTGAACAGGTGGCAGAAAAACAAACAAAAACAAAGCAAACTCTCAATTGATCTACAACTACAGAGTGTGTATGACCTCTAAGCAGTATGGAGCATGACACACTGCAATTTTGGGCACATTTTGGGGGGCAACTCTTCAACTGATCAAGGCATTTTCCTTGACATTCTATGGAATATATGCTCCTCTAGGTACATATGAAGTTGACTAGCAGAAGAGGGTTATGAATATGCAAAGCAAAGAAAGCAGACTTCCAAATGCCTGCCCCTTAGGCTCTGATCTTTGATTTCCTCATTAACTGTTTTAAGAAACAAATCTTGTCAATTCTCAACCCAAGGGTCAGATGGTTTCTGAATTGGTTTTCTCTAATCTAGACACTATTTTATATACTGTGATATCAAGACAGAAAGAAAAACTTAGTTTAGGTTTACCAGGAAGGTGCTTACTTAAAAGGAAGTGGCTTTAGTACCATGGTAAGAATTGCTGCAGAATAATACATTTACAAGAGGAAACTCTTCTTTTTCTGCAAGTATGAAGGGCTTTGGTGTGTGCTAACCTGAGAGGTTTAAACCGAGTATTAATTTTAAAAAGAAATAAGTGCCAATCTTGAGCAATTATGCACAGGTCTGTGAGAGGGTGCAGAACAATTTAGATAATGTTGCCCATAAACAGCTTAACACATGAACAGTTGTAGAAGACGACAAATGCTGCCAACATTATACTTCAGGACTGGGTTAAGGATTTAAAAGTCAGGTATAAGAATATAAAAGCCAGGACCTCAGATCTTAAACCATTAATCTACCACCTGAGGTAAAAGACCAGATGTAAAATTTTACAGAGCCTAGGATGCTTTTATAAATTCCACTAAGTGCCCATCTGCATCTTTAGGTGCCTAAATATGTTTGAAAATCTGGCCCTTAGTCCCTTTGGAAATTTTACCTCAGGTCCATTAGCTCAGAGGTAGAATCAGACTCAGAACCCTCAATACTTGGTCCAGCCACTAGAGGGGGACAAAGAGCCCCAGTGTGTTAACATGTTACATTTGCATATACTTTATAAGGCAGAGAAGGGGTATGTTCTTGAGAAGGAGGATGATCCAGTGGTCAGGGCACAGGGCTGCAACTTAGGTTCACTTCCCTGCTCCACCACAGACTTCCTGTATGACCTTGGGCAAATCATATAGTCTTTTGGGGTATATCTATACTGCTATATCGAGTCTCAGAGCCTGGGCTAGTGGACTTGGCCTTATGGGCCCTGGGCTGCGGGGCTAAAAATTGCAGTGTTTGGGCTTTTGCTTGAACCCAACCTCTGAGACATATCAGAGTCCGGGCTCCACCATGGTCCTGAATTTCTACACTGTAGTTTTATAGCTCCGCAGCCTGAGCCTTGTGAGCCTAAGTCAACTGACCCAGGCCAGCCATGGGTCTTTATCACAGGTAGACTTACCCTTTGGGCCTCAGTTCCTCATCTGTAAAATGGGATAACAACACTTCCCTACCTCACCGGTATGTTGTGGGAATAAATACACTAAAGGTTGTGAGGCTCTCAGGTACTACAGTGATGGGGGCCATCAGGGCTTGATCAACCATTTGTGGGCCCAGTGCCAAACACATTTGTGGGCCACCATGGCGAGGCAAGGGCCGGGGGCAAGAGCACAGCGGGACAAAGGGGCGGGAGCAGTCCCCAGAGCGAGGCAGAGGTTAGGGGGGAAAGCACAGTGGGACGAGGATGGGGGTCAGTTCCTGGAGCAAGGCAGGGGCCAGGGAAAAGCACAATGGGAGGGCAGGGGGAGAGGATTCCCCCCCCTGCCCTGGGACAGCACGGAGCCAGTACCTACCTCTCTCCGCTGGAACTGGATCCTTGAGAGCCAGTCCTCTCTCGAGCTGAGCTGCAGCTCCTCCAGGTAGCAGCAGCTGCTCTTCCCCCCCCCCCCCCCCCCCCCCCCCCCCCCCCGGCAGGGAGGCTGATTGCAGTTACTCCTGTAACCGGACTTTTAGTGTCCGGTCAGCAGTGCTACTCACAAGATTACAGTTAAGCATACGTGTACATGTTTTGCTGGATCAAGGCCTTAATGAACATGGCATACACAATAGGTCAATGTTTTCCAACGTGGATGCCTGAAGTTAGCCTCTTAGATCTGTATTTTGATACCTATATAGAGCTGGCCTGACTTTCAGAGTTGCTGAGCATGAACTAATCCCACTGAAGCCAATAGAAGCTGCAGGTTGCTTGGCATCTTTGAAAGTCAGGCCACTTCTACTTGAGTGACAAAATATGCATTTTGGAGCCTAACTTTAGACACTCGGGTTTGAAAATTCTGGCCAAGGGTTTTATTGAAAAATAGTCAAAAGTCCCTAATTTGGGATAAACATTTAAAACAGTTAGTGTTATATTTTGTTTCAGGAGAGAAATTCAGGTTGGAATCCAGCAATATGCAATAATGAATTACCTTCCTCAGCTTGACACTCCATGTCAGCCAGCCAGAAAGGTCTGAAGATTTTAATGATTAAGGCATTTGTTAGGGTTAATCTACCCCATATTGTTGGCTATTTACAGAGCAAAGGGATCAACTATAAATGTTATAGGCAGACTGGGAGAACATCTGCAGGCTTTCGGGGCATATTCAGAAATAATTATATTAGGTGATTTTAACATAGATTGCATAAATGAAACAAGTGACAATATAAGCTGTGTAATTTAAGAATAGGGACCATATTAAGTTATAAAAGAACCAACATGACATAATTATAAAAAGTGATAAAAATACTATAATGACTGGGTTGTAAGTAAATTCCCCCAAACAGATAAACTGAACTGGTATGTTTTCAGAGAGAATCAGTGGCCAATATAATGTAATGTAACATAACTGGAAATTTAAAATAAAGAGGGCTTTGAGAAATGAGTGTATAGTGTATCTAATAAAGTTTTTACAATAACTGCATTGATTGGGCACCTGCGAATTTGGATAGACTGCAATGATTTTCAAAAAATGTTTCAACCAGAAAATATTTTAGGGCTGGATCTGAATAAATCATTTTGTTACTGTGCTCTCTTAAATAGAAAGGTACTCAAAAAATATGCAGAGGACCCGATTGTCTGTTGGTATAAATCGGCAGAGTAGCACACGCTTATGCTAACAGTGAATAGAGCCCAAATCTTCAACTGCTTTTCCAAAATTTAATATAAGCTGAATATTGTTATGTTCTATTGTTATTAGATAAGATACAACTCAAACATACAACATTTTCTGTGGAAATACTGGAAATATTTCAACTGAGTTCAGGAAGCACAGGAGCAGCATTAGGCCAGGGTATAAAATACAATAATACAAATGTAGGAGAAAGATGAAATTGGTATATTAGAGCTGATTATGTAACTTCATAAATATTTCACAGCTGTGAATCCAGAAATCACTCAGATATTTCAAGAGCTGTTCCTATGGTTCTTATTCCTCCTAGTTTCGTTTCAACTGAGGAAGTAGATTTAAATGAAAAACACCAACATAGGATATTTAATTCAGATTTGTGAAGGTTAACGTACAATCTGTCAAATTCAAGAATTTTCATTTTTTAAACAGATGCTTAGATTTAATTATAATGAGAAAATGGACAGGACTGGAAAGCAATAGCATTATTAATTAAGGCCCCAATCCTGCAAGGAGAATCATGCTGGTGGACCTCATCCCCATGCCAAACCCCCTTTTAGTCAACAGGACTCCATGCAAGCACTTGGGTTTGCTCATGCAGAGCTCAATGCAGGATCAGGTCACAAGCTTCAAATCTTTGGGCATTTGAAAGGTTGTCAGAGCTGCATTTCTTAGGGCTGCTTAATCTTACTTTTCCCCTCCAGCTTCCCACTCACCCACCCACAGACACAACCAGTTTTCTTGAAAATATGAATTATGCTCTTTTTTTGGTGTGGAATATTAATGCTTCTTGGGCACTCGAGAGTCATGGATACATACATTCCATGAACCATTGGAGTTAAAATGCACTAATTCCATTCTGAGTTTGTTTTATGACTGTGTTGTCTTAGACTAAGCTCCTTGGCACAGGGACAACTTGACTTTTCAGAACACTTCAGGACTGAAGACGTTATATACAATAAATAATAATTACTGCCTTGAACTTTCTTTGATGTTCTATAGTGCTCTAATTTAATGGATCTGCCTGTCAATTATTCATGTCCTGTTTCATTAAAAAATTGACACTCTAATTCATTGTGCTTTTCAATAGTCTATATTCCAGTGGGCCAGAGGCAGTGAATGTCTGTGGGAATTGCTCTTTCTTAGCATGATGATTTTTTAAATAGAACAGAAATAGAAAACCAATTCAGTCTTATCTTACAATGACACAATTATCAGCCTACTCACTAGTGATGTATGGCAAGCCAAACAATGCATTCTGAAATCAAATTTCAATCTGCTCCCTGTACATTAGCACCTTTGAGTTTCCATTGCAAAGCTAATTTTGAAAGCTGCATAAATGTTTGCACCCATGCAAAATGCTGGCAAGGAAATGAGAAATAGAAACATGAAAATGTAAGTGAAAATGCAGTGAAAATCTCCCAAAGCAAAACAAAAACAAAAAATTAAGTTAGGGAAAAGTCTTGGCTTCCTCTCCACTGGCACATAAGGGTTGAAATACAAAAGAAACACCACATTTCTGCTGAGCAAGAAGACAGTCCACAGACAGGCTGGGTAGGGGGTAGTCCAGTGGTGCGCAAACTGGGGGCACATCCTTCCCCACCCAGGGTGTGTGTGCAAGACATTCTCCTGGGGGTGTGTGAAGAACCTGGGATCTTGTGGGTCCCACAGGATTCGCGGCCATAATAGCGGGAGTGGGATAAAAACGGAGTGGGTATTGTGGGGCAGGATTAAAAAAAATAGTCCTCCTGCTCCGCAAACAACATGAACGCCCAGGCCAGCAGCCGCCACTCTCCGGCCACCCAGCTCTGAAGGCAGTGCCGCTGCCAGCAGGAGCGCAGAAGTAAGGGATTACGTCCGTTAACAAGTAAGGGGGGTGGGGAGGGCGTGACAAATTCCATGAACAGTAAGTGAGGGCGTGATTGGAAGTCTGCACACCCCTGGGGTAATATATGATTCTCCTTCAAATGAGCTCTTTAGAAGTATTGTACATAGGAACATGGCAGAAGACATTTTGATTCAGGGCATAAACCAACCTCTAGCTATCAGGGGGTAGGAATAAATTTTCTCTGATGGCAGGTATCCCATAACTGTCTATTGTAGGGTTTGTTTGCTTTTTTTTTTAACCTTCCTCTGAAATACTATACCTACCACTAGCCACTCTTGGTGAAAGAATGCTGTATTAGCTGCAGGGCTGCCCGGGGTGGGGGGCAAGTGGGGCAATTTGCCCCAGGCTGGCCCTTGAGGGGCCCCCACGAGAATATAGTATTCTAGAATATTGCAACTTTTTTTATGGAAGGGGTGCCCCAAAATTGCTTTGCCCCCAGGCCCCCTGAATCCTCTGGGCGGCCCTGATTAGCTGGACCACTTGTCTGATCCAGGATGGCAAGTTCCATGTTCCTATATTCTGGGTGGACAGAATGTGAAAGGGAGGCAGTCAATGGATTTGCCCACACTAATGATCCATCAAGCCACAAAACCCCACAGGAGGTGGTGATCACAAAGAGCAGTAGCTGCTGCTTTAATCCTTCAGCTATCTCCAGGTTGCCTCACAACAGTTTCCCCACCCAAAGTATTTTTAACTGGGCTTTGAATGGGGGAAACCAAGATATGACATTTAATTTTCTATCTTCAGCTTTACAATAGTAGGAATTAAAACCGAGCTCAGAAAAATAGCCACATATTGCAAAAGGCAACAAGCACTGTGTGAGATAAACATTTCCTCAGCAGTCTCTGGCAGAAATCTGTCCTTCAAGCATTGAATAGGCTGAAAAGGGACATAACATTTTGTTTTCTTTTTTAACTACAAACGTTAAAAGAAAGAGTGTGGCAAATCCCTAAGTGCTTACTCAGGCAAATTTCCTTTTAAATCGATTGGAGTTTGCCTGCTTATGCCTGATTAAAATCCTCAGGACTTTCAGAGAAAAAGGACGTAATTTTTATTTTTATTTTTTGTAAACCACAAAATTGAAAAGTAAAGCTATATTGGAATTTATGCTCACATATGTTCACACACTGCACAGCTCTTATTCCATGAATGACAGTTACCTACTGTACTTTCTCCCGCCTTATTTGTCTGACAACAAAACCACATGACAGGCAGACGTTAAGGATTTTGGCATCTATATAACAGATAGTGAATTTTAAATATGGTCATGGGAATTCCTTTTTATGACCACACAAGCATGATTATAAAATCCATCATGGGGAATTTATACTGCATCTTACTCTAACATTTCCCATGTATCTTTGCCCTGTTGTAAATTGCAGAGTCTATCATGTAAAGCGTCTCTCTTCACTCACAATGTAACCCATGCTCAACCTTCTGAATTATGGTGGAATCAGCAGATAGCTTATTTCTAAAACGGTTGAAAGAAAAGTCAAGTAGAGCATGAAGAAAAGGCTCACAAAGCTCCTTCTCCACACTGAAGATCAGCAACTCAGTCCCATGCAAAAGATGGACAGATAACAGGACCTGCATACATTAAGGAAAATATCTAATCATTTACTGCCATCACTACTAGCAGATCACCTCCACCAGTGTTATCCCTAGCTTGGATGGCTCATTAGCTGCCAGAGACATTTTAAAATTTTGGTTTTGGCTTCACTGGACTCATAGACTCATAGACTTTAAGGTCAGAAGGGACCATTATGATCATCTAGTCTGACCCCCCGCATGATGCAGGCCACAAAAGCTGACCCAACCCCTTTCCCTTGACTCTGCTGTTGAAGTCCCCAAATTCTGTGATTTAAAGACTTCAAGTCGCAGAGAATCCTCCAGCTAGCGACCCCTGCCCCATGCTGCGGAGGAAGGCGAAAAACCTCCAGGGCCTCTGCCAATCTACCCTGGAGGAAAATTCCTTCCTAACCCCAAATATGGCGATCAGTAGAACCCCGAGCATGTAGGCAAGATTCTCCAGCCAGACCCTCATTGGCCATTGATACTATTGACAAGCGATGGCACGCTGTTGATAAACTCACGTTATCCCGTTAAACCATTCCCTCCATAAACTTATCTAGCTTAATCTTAAAGCCAGACAGGTCCTTCGCCCCCACCGTTTCCCTCGGAAGGCTGTTCCAATATTTCACCCCTCTGACGGCTAGAAACCTTTGTCTAATTTCAAGCCTAAACTTCCCCACGGCCAGTTTATATCTGTTCGTTCTCGTGTCCACATTAGTACTGAGCTGAAATAATTCCTCTCCCTCCCTGGTATTTATCCCTCTGATATATTTAAAGAGAACAATCATATCCCCCCTCAGCCTTCTTTTGGTTAGGCTAAACAAACCGAGCTCCTCGAGGCTCCTTTCATACGACAGGTTTTCCATTCCTCTGATCATCCTAGTGGCCCTTCTCTGTACCCATTCCAGTTTGAGTTCATCCTTTTTAAACATGGGAGACCAGAACTGCACACAGTACTCTAAATGTGGTCTCACCAGTGCCTTGTACAACAGAAGCAGCACCTCCTTATCCCTACTAGATATACCTTGCCTAATGCATCCCAAGACTGCATTGGCTTTTTTCACTGCCACGTCACATTACTGGAGATGTAACTCAGTTAGAGACACAAGGTTAATACACGGTTTTCAGAAATCAGTACCCTTCAGTCATGCCATACTGCTTTGGGCATGAATACATGACACAGCATTAACAAGGCTGCAGCTACCAATGGGCTGTCTATTCTAGGGCTCCCACCTGTGGAACTAGACTGATATTAGTGACAGTGGGAAATGTTAAGAAAATTTCCCCGGAGTGAATGTGGCCTGACATGTATGTATGGGGCAAGGAAGTTGGGGGTTGAGAGGTAAAGAAGGGAGGGAAAGAAAAAAATAGGTTTGAGGCTTGGGGAATAGGAGCATAACATAAACCAAATTAATGGTTTACCATCAAGAGACATAATCAGATGCCCAAATCCCTCTGTCCTCAATACCAGGGAAAGGAATGTTAATCAATGAAGAAAACAGAAGAAAAAGAAATACAATACCAAATATTCACTGCATACTAAGGGGGTCCTCAAAAGACTTCCCACATATTTTGCAACATTTTATATATGAAAGCAAGAAGCTAAAGAATGTGTTCCAGAACAGTAAATCCACTTCCATCAAATAAAACAGAGTGTTTCAAAACTATTTAATTTTTATGAAAGAACATATTAAAGCACTGGGGCAGCTCTGAGATTACAGGACCACCCACTATTGGAGCAAGTACCCCTTCCCACACACCACTGTTTCCAGTTCAAAAATATACAGGATAGTCCAATAGGATCTCATTGAACTCAGTGAGAGTGGGTTTTGGCCTGATGTGGTTAATCTATCAGAATGCTGTCAAATAAATAAAATGAATGAATTAAATATACAGAATCAAATTACTCTGTCACCTGCTTTTCTGATTGGGTGCATACACTTTTACTTTATATTAAGGCAAATTTGGCTTAGAGAGATTTGAAGGTGATTAAGATCCCAATTCAGCAATATACTTAAGCACATACCTTAACTTTAAGCATCTGAGTTGTGCCACTGAAGGAAATGTCATTACCCACATGCTTAAGTACCTCGCTGAATTGGGACCTACAACCACATCTGTGCAAAGCTAACAACCCCCACCCCCACAACAAAATAAAACACAGCAATCTGAGTACTAGCAGTCGCTTAGCTAAGAAAAGAGTGTGGATAAGACAAATTAGAGATCAGAGGGAATCCCCTACATATTTGACAGCTTTATAGAAAGAAGGGCTAAAGCGGTAGGAAGTAAAAGCCCCTGCAGGCAATACTCCAGCATTATTAATGGAGATATCCCATCTCCTAGAACTGGAAGGGACCTTGAAAGGTCATCGAGTCCAGCCCCCTGCCTTCACTAGCAGGACCAAGTACTGATTTTTGCCCCAGATCCCTAAGTGGGCCCCTCAAGGATTGAACTCACAACCCTGGGTTTAGCAGGCCAATGCTCAAACCACTGAGCTATCCCTCCCCTTAGCAACAGTAGTTTGAAAAACAAGGTATCTGGCAAAAAGTTACAATTTCGAGCAAAAGTAGAAAGTTACTAGGCACAAAATATAAATAAAGGCTTCTGAAAGACCTTTATAAATGCCTTATTAACACTTTAAAGTGCCTTCACCGTAAGCTCCTTCTGATGCTTGGTGAACGGTGCCTTATGTGAATCATTAACTATACACACCCCAGGGAGTTCACATTGCAGGCACTTTTGGATGTTAATAAAGTATTTACACACACACACACGGTAATGTATTATTTTATTGTTGTGTGTATAAAAATTCAGGCTGAGAATACAAAGAAACTGCCTGAATTTAGAGATCCGAGTTCCATTCAAAAGATAATATACTTTAATCAAAAGATGCTATTTCCTCACAGACCCAGTTATGTCTACTCCGGAGCTGGAGATCTAGCTTCCAGTTCCGGTAAGCCTACATACACTAACTTTGACTGCTTCAGCGCACTAAAAATAGCAGTGCAGCCCCTGCAGGATGGGTGGTGGGAAAGATTAGCTGCACCAACTACAATTCCATCCAAGACCCTAGTTTCTTATTTGGATGGCCAATCCATCCTCCACTTGCCCTGCTGCAGCGACACTATGCTAGCTTGATCAAAGCTGTCATGTGTACATGTATCCAAGCGGGAATTACACCTCCAGCTCCAGTGAGACAGACCCACCATGAGAAGTGGTTATATTCTGAGACAATGCCAAGCAGCACCACAGAGAACATTCTTAATTGAACATGCCGCAAACCTTTACACACTATGAAAAGAAAGAAATGAGAGGAAGGATGGTTTTGTCATTACAGCATTGGGGTGGGATTCAACAGATTTGGGTTGAATTCTTAACTCTGCCATAGACTTCCTGTGGCAATACGCAAGTGCCTCAGATCCCAGTCATTAAAATGAAGTTAATAAATCTTCAGCCAGCTTTTGCCTTTCTTGTCTATTTAGATTGTAAATTCTTCAGGGCAGAGACTTTGTCTTACTACGTGGATGTATAGTACTTAGAACAACAGGGGCCCTGATCACAGTTAACACTTCTATTTGTGATTAAAATAAATAATAACAAAGATAAGGAATACATGGATATTTCCACGCATATTAGTGGCAACATTTTCCAACCAGATTTACATAAACTTATATCTGAAACATATTTTAACTGAGGTCTGTTATGGACCAATCCATTTAACTGATTCTCTTTGGGATTCTTTATACCAAAACATGTGGTTAGCTCCTGACCCACATTTGCTAATGGAGCTCACGAAGAGAATATGATTTTGGCATAAAAGCTATCTTAGCACAAAGCACCATGAAATCAATTCTTCCCATCAGTAACTTGCTTTAAGTTGAACTGCTAAGAGGATGGGAAAGAGAACTTGTGCCCTTTTTTGCTTCTTTCTGCAGCATAAAGACCTGAAAGGTTTTATTTCCTGCTGTTTTTCTTAATGAGAATTCAGCTTCTCTATAGCCTACAAGTGTCTAGGAGGACTGGAGAACCAGTAGCATCACAAAAGCCAAGAGCAACTTTATTTATTTTTGTTAGCAATTAAGAACTAAAAACAATTAATATTTTGGAAAAAGGACATTTTGGGGGAAACCTCAACACTATTTCCCCTTCAATTACAGTGTGAGAATAATAATATATACAAACTCAGATTCCAATCAAGTGTTCCAGCAAACCCAGTAAAGAACAGACTGGAGATACTTGATATTTTAAGGTTAAAAAAAAAACTATTAAAAACAAATTAAATCAAAAATATTTTCTGTGCTTCTTTAGACATCATAAGAAA
Source organism: Trachemys scripta elegans (assembly GCF_013100865.1). NCBI lineage: Eukaryota > Metazoa > Chordata > Testudines > Emydidae > Trachemys > Trachemys scripta. The sequence goes on along the minus strand of NC_048307.1, from coordinate 68,237,109 downwards.
GCAAAATAGGAAACAAGCCCCTTTCCAAAATATTTCTTGAAAGTTACATCTGAAATTGAACAATCCCTTAGTGAAAATAGTTACACATTAAACAAACAAACCCAAAGGGAAAGTACACAAAATGCCTCAGACTAGCACTCTGAAGAAATAACATTCAGAATGAAGGAAGTCAGGTTCAGATCAGATGACTAATTCAATCTGATTTTAAGAATTAAACATAGAAAACAGGCAGGACAGACTTTTAACAGCTTATGACTACCATATTTAAGAGATCAAACCAAGAAATATTTACACCTGGGTCAGAGTGTGTTTTATTATTAATTATTATTATTATTATGTGGCAAGTGTGAAAGGTACCTACTTGGAACATCACAAAGTATATGACATACCAGTGCAGAACTAATCATGGCAGAAGTTGATGGCACTCCACATGACAGCTAAATTTATACCATATGCTACAAAATATAGCACAGTAACGATCTTTCTTTTAGACCACAGACTGGCTGACACTTGATGGAAAGTTCAGCTGAGAGTTTATATCAGTTTTGACCGGTCTGTGACAAAACTGCCCGGGTTATTCATTAGGACTCCAGTCTTTCAGCAGATGCACATACATGCTTCCAAAAGCATTGTTTCAGGTTAGGAAGATTATCAGTTCCAGGTGGTGAAATGAATAAGGAGTCAATTCTGTGTTTGGCAGACAAAATACGGCTACATGAGTTAAAAAAACAAAACAAAACAAAACAAAAACACACACACACACACACAAACACCAAACTGGAGGGTTGGCTCTGATACAGGGTTTGTCACTGTTTAAATGATGCCCACATGTTTCTGACATGCAGATTATTTTAAAACCTCCCTGCCCACAGATCTCCTGCACCCAGATAGACACAGCAGGAACACATTATAGGGAGAAGTAAGGTAGGAGTTGTGCTGCTGTGCTCATGTACAGGGACCAGCTAAATATCAGAAGTTAAGTGTGAAAATCTTCTTGACAGCAGACCTTTGACTCATTCCTGTTTAACATAAGAGCTCCAGATATTTTCTTTGGTAGCAGGAGCTACCAAAGGCAGTGGCAAACAAGATTGAATGGTTTGGCTGAGGTGAGCCTCCAGCAGCCCCCAAAATAACTTAATGGTTTTCTCAAGAAGCTTTTCCTTGCTGCATTCTCCTCAGATTTTACTCTCCCAGAAGTACCAAACCTCTCTTATCCAGAGAGCAGTTTTGTGGTTCACATTTTTGTTTGATAAGGGGCTTTATTTAGTTTGAATCCATCTGTTAAGTGAAGTACATATAGTGAATGAGAAATCAAGCTGGACAACACTGATTTAATGCTACAGTAAATAAGTACTATACTAAGGAGAGTATACTAGGATCTGGGTTGAATGAGAGAATTAGTGAACCAGATCAACCCTACTAAGAATATGAAAACAGATGGAAGTGAAATCATGCTTATGTTAACAAGGCTGAGATCTTATAAAACTTGCCAACATTTTAAGACACTAAATGAGCAAAAACAGGAATAGTTGGAGAAGAGAATCAGGCAGGCCAATCTCCTCATATTAGTTTTTTGTTGCTCCCAGGCACAAAAGCAAAGATCTCCACATCAGCAGTGTGACATGTTTATTTAGATGAGTTAACTGTAAAAACACTTGCCAAGGTATTTGCAGTCTATGCCAAGTATATGTCAGGACTCAACAGATTGATCTTATAGCAACAACTGTGGAGAATCACAACTTGTGCTGTCTCTCTCCTTAACAGCTGTTGACTACGCAACCACATTTTGCAGGAAAGATTATATATCAATTTGTTTATTTTTCCTGCTTAAGTAGAGGTATTGAGAAACATTTGTGTCAGCTTCTGAGGAAGTCTCCAAATATTACTTTTTACTAGAGTGACCTCCCTTTTGCCTCATACCAAAAAAATATTCCACTCCCAACTTTTACAGCAATTGGTATTATTACATAATAAATGTAATGTACTGTCATTCAATATGATGCAAGATTTAAGAAGTCATGATATCAATTAGTCACACTTCTTTAATAAGAGAGTTCAAGTACTAATGAAACAAGAACTACAAGTTAATAAATCCTTTAAACCAGGGGTTCTCAACCTTTTTCTTTCTGAGCCCCCCCCCCCCATGCTATAAAAACTCCAAGGCCCACCTGTGTCACAACAACTGTTTTTCTGCATGTAAAAGCCAGAGCACATATTAGTGGGTAGCAAGCAGGGCAATTGCTCAGGGTCCCATGCCACAGGGGAACCCACAAAGCTAAGTTTCTTAGGCTTTGGCTTCAGCCCTGGATGGCGGGGTTTGGGGCCCCAGGCTTCAGCTCCATGTTGTGGGGCTTCGGCTAATGCTGGCCCTGCTTGGCAGACCCCCTGAAATCTGCTTGCGGGCCCCCATGGTTGAGAACCACTGCTTTAAACTATTAATTCAATACCTCACACAAGTATAATACATTTTAATAATAGAATCATAGAAGATCAGGGTTGGAAGGGACCTCAGGAGGTCATCTAGTCCAACCCCCTGCTCAAAGCAGGACCAATTCCCAACTAAATTGATTTTTTTAATTTTTATTCTCTCTATGGAGCAAAGGCCCATACTGGATTGTGCCATCACAGAAGGATTTCAGCAGCAAGAGCAGGCTAAAGAAGGAATCTTATGTTTGTGCACAAATACGGATCAGAGAAAAAAAGTGTCTCACAGTTTATTGAGGTTGGATGAAATTATGAAGCACTGGACCCAAACACACAAGTCATAGCACAGGGCACACTAATGTTCTAAGCACCTATTTTTCCCCCAACAGATGCTGTAGAATCTTCGCCTGTAAGTTAGTAGAAACAACAATGAAAAGAGGCATGATGAAGAAGAGTTCTTGGGTCATTCCATTATCTTTAACTATGTAACAGGGCTCCCCCTGCCTGTCTCAGGAATTAAGCTAACACTACTATTTGGTGACAGGTTTCAGAGTGGTAGCCATGTTAGTCTGTATCAAAAAAACAACGAGGAGTCCTTGTGGCATCTTAGAGACTAGCAAATGTATTTGGGCATTAGCTTTCGTGGACTAGAACCCACTTCATCAGATGCATTGAGTGGAAAATACAGTAGCAGGTATAAATACACAGCACATGTATACCTGCTACTGTATTTTCCACTCCATGCATCTGATGAAGTGGGTTCTAGCCCACGAAAGCTTATGCCCAAATAAATGTGTTAGTCTCTAAGGTACCACAAGGACTCCTCATTGTTGTTACTACTATTTGGGCTACTCTAATAACTGAATACATATAGCTCAAAGTACTTGGTATCAGCCATACAGAGCATAGGAGCGCCTCATGATACTCGAAAGAGACACTGAGGGAAGCCCTTATAAATATACATTTAAATTGTTCTCCACAAGTTCAAATACTGGCAGACTGGGTTCAAACTTCTCAGATATACAAACTCTATGCAGCATACTTGGCGGGAGGGTAGGACTTTATAGTAGACAATGGAAGTCCCATAGCATTCTTTGTAAGAGCCCCCAAATCCTGCTGTGCTGCTTGCAATGTGTTATAGCCCACCTGCCTGCCACTCTGCACCCCAATAGCAGTGTCTGTGTTTAAATGATACTCTGGGCATATCAGTGATACTCTGTGAAGCACTTTGTCATCCTCCCAGCTGAAAGTTGTTCTAAATACTGGAGATACCACTAAAAAAAAAAAAAGTCAGTATTTGCCAACTGCTCCCACAATTCCTATGGTCATCTTCTATTTTAAAGATAAGGGGAAATGGGGCAGTATCAGAGACCACTGTGTGGTTCTGTTGGCAAATGCTGACTCTTTAATGGGATCACTGTATAAAATTGTTTTTCTATTTCAAAGGCAGTAGATGCATTAGGTGTTGGTGTGACTGGTATTGGGAGTACGGAATACATAAAAGTCACATAAAACCAACAGTAAGGTCCAGATCACATACTAGGGTTGCTGTAATCCATGCACCAGTCTTTTGCCAAATGTGTCAAATTTTCCCCTATAACAGAACTACTTCACTCATCAGGCCATGTCATGCATTTCTGAGTCACACACGTTTTAGACATTTAATAGAGCAATAGCCACTTGCAGAGAGAAGGAGTTTAATTGCAATACCATATCCAGGCTATATAAATGTGTACTGTACATTAAACCACAGGCACAATATTCCTTTGCTAATGGGAAACTGGTAAGGCTGGCAGCCTCAAATATGACCATTCTTTTCTTCTTCTGTACTTGCTTGCATGGATGATATAATTCCAATAATAAGTATATATATATATGCCTAGTAAAATTATCCTAAAAATCTATTAGCCTAGGCACAGCACATACTGACTATCCCTTCTACAATGATTCTCAACACCTGGCATGATTGCTTCTTGGAACAGCTAGTTCTACAGTACACAATAAGAGACGTTATTCTCAACATTGTCCTAAGTATCATAGGGGAGTAGGTTCAAGAAGTAATTCTGGTTGAGCCACTAAGAAGTTTTGCCCACAGTGGCCCAAATAATGCCTCATATCCATGCATGCAGGGCACCCTTTGTATGTTTATTTCACCCCTTCCATGCACAAGTGAAGCTCACTTGCCTGTGTAGCACCATCCCCCACACACTTCCAGAAACCTCTCAGCCTGGGTAGTTTCCAAGTAAGGAGAAGGCGTGTATACTGGGCAGGCTAGAGGGAGCAGTGGGTGGAACATGAATGGAGCTAGGAACGTTGCACACCTGAATGAGTATCAGCTGGCTAAAACAAAACCTGAGAGGAGACGAGATTAAGGTAAGAGGGAAGTTTTTTAAAGGACTGTACAGACCTCCCCTTTGATCATGCATATTTGTCCCTGGATTGTCAAGGTAGCACACAGTACTGGGGGTCTGCTGGATGTCTTGCTATTCCAGAGCACCCACATAATAACAGTAGCCAGAAATGCTGTGTACATCTTTGGGTTCCAGGCCTAGCCATGGAGATCCAAGCATTCATCACCACCAGGCTCCAGTACTGCAATGGGCTAAACCTGGGTATGAAAGTAAAAGCCACAAGAAAGTTTCATTTGGCTCTACAAGCAGTGGACCACCTGCCAGCTAATACAGACCAACAGCAAAAATTCACTCTGATACAGTGGGTGCTACACTCATTCCCAAACCAATACTAGATTCACTCCAATGTTAGTCTTGCTCCTAATCTACAGAACACTCCCTGCGCTGGGCCCTGACAGCCAGGCATTGGCTGTCTCTTCAAGGCACACCACAGCAGCCATGTTAAGCAGGAATTTTGCGTCTGACAGAGCCTTGCATATGGTTCTTGGTGCTGTGGGTAAAGCTCTCTTAGTGCCAGCTCTTCTCGGATAGAATTTCTGTCCATAAATGAGAAGTGGCCTGGATCTTACTATACAGAAGCATCTCTTTGTGAAAGCCTTCCCACAATAAGACGACTTGGTGCACAGGCTAGGAATGCCTCCCTAGAAATAAATAATAGGAGCAACACACACACTACCCCAATCCTGCAGCCACAGAAGTTACTAGCAAACCTGTTATTGCTTCAGTGGGGACAGGAGTGAGGCCTTAATCCAAATACAAGGCTAGAGTGAAGAATACACTCCTTCAGAACAAGTGTTATTTTATCCAATTTACTCAGATGCCAGAGTGATGGGCATACTAGAGAGCAGCAAACTAGCTAGTTTTGATAGATTGCACAGATTATAGTTGGCTAGATGTCTGAGAACGAAGCTCTGAATACGGATGCTATTTAATATTATTAACCTATACAATATCTCTGGCCATGACAGCTAGGTGCTTATGAATAAAAGTAGAAGACAAAGCTTTCTACAATGGGTTGTATTTAAGAACAACTGATAGTGCCTACAGAAATGTTAGCAGCCATGTTCTTGGGTATAACGATAAACAAGAACAGAACAAAACAATTTTATATGGAAAACCCAAACAAATGTACTTTCCATCATGCCTTAATATTCTATAATAAAAGAAAAATGTCTCTCAAAGAACACTTTAGATAGACAATACTGACATACCTGACATATTCCACTGATACACATATCCAGGGATTCAATATTACAGCGAGTACCATCTAGTACTTTTGGGGCAAGCTCCACAATCAATTGTTTCCCCAAAGCTTGACACTTTAAGGCACATGGTGCACTGGGATCATTATACACAGGAAGCCACTCATAAAAATGTCCTTGGTACTTGACATCATTGTAGGCTGAACACTGTTGTGCTCTGAAGTCACCAACATCTGAAGGGCAGTCCTAAAAACAAATCATAGGAAATCATTTAAAAAAAGAAACCACCTCTCATTTGGGATCATTGTGTCTGATGAATTATATAGAAAATACCCAAGTTGGCTTGGAGAAGGATTGGCCCAACCTAACAGACAGCCCATATTATAGGTCCTACTTTAAGGATTAAAACACTGTATTTTGCTTAATCCACTATTAGCTGTGAAGGTTACAGTGTAAAGCATGTGACCATAATAGAGACCCCACGAGCACAAGTTCATATCCCTAGCTTTTTTACAATGGTTCGTACAGTAAATAAATTGTTTTTCAAGTTGGGTTCTGTAGTAAAAATTGGCTTTAAAAGGATACATATTTTTGAATCACTAAAATGAGGTCTCCAATACATTTAATACTTTATACTTTCATAGCTCCTTTCATCTCAGGATCTCAAAGTGTTTTACAATCATTCAAGAAGTTTCATACAAGGTACGGCTTGCTAGCCCCATTTTACTGATAGAGAAACAGAAACACAGAGAAGTGAAGTGGCTGCCTGCTGTCACACAGGGAGCAAGTGGCAGAGTCAGGGGTAGAGACCAGAACTTCGGATTCCTGGTCCTATAATCTTACACAAAGACATGCTTCTTTTCATGGGAAAACTGTTTTAAAAATAAAACATACTTCAAGTTTGTCATACTTGATCATGTAATTTAAGTTTTATTTAGAGAACTCAAATAATTTCTTTGTTCCCCAAGTACATACTGCTGAATTATTAAATATATGGAATTTCTTATTTACAAACATTTAAATAAACAATTTTTAAAGGTTTAGTACATGTAAGCATTTAACCCAAACATAATATAAAATTATAGCAGCAGCAGCGAAGGCATACATAGATTAATATGAAAGAACTTTGGGAAGGATCTGACAAAAGAATTAGTGTGTCAAACAATCTCTCACTAAAGACTCCATTTAAAAGTATGGCCAGTGTCAAAAAGTCTATATGCTAGACTGAATGCATATTCTTCCAAGAATTCCAACCACACATATATACCATATGTGAGAGTGATTCCAACAAACAAAGTTTTATTTTCATTGGACATAAAAATGAAAGACTGTGACATGTAAACTAAATTCAAGGAACTTGTTACTAAGTGTCAGCTAGCAGTGCTGCACCTGAACAATGCATCAATGCCATTCAGATTGATGGATTTAAATCCTCCCTGGAAAATACTAATGCATTTACAACTACATTTCACAGCACTGGCTACAACTTGCAGTAGTTGGAAGAGAGATTTATATGAGAAGGGTAAGAGTTCCACTCTGATTATGAGTCCCTTTTAAAGGCATCCTCTTGCTGCCACCTCAACCACATGCACACAGCTGGACGAACTGCAGAGAAGCCATTGCATTAGCCTACACCCCTTTTCAATACTCTACCTTGTTTATTTTAGTTTTGGTACGAAGTAGTAATCAAATTATGTTACTGGCTTATTTGTACAATATGTAAAATATTTTATTAAAACAATAATCCTTAATGTTTCAGACTGGTGTGCAGAGTTTTATCCAAACATCTTCTATAAGTCAATGGGACCCATGCAGTAAAACCCCTGCCAGTGCTTTGAAACTTCATCCAGTGCTAACCCTTAACAGTGAAAGTAGCTCAAAATGATGTTAATACGTTGCATTATTATTGTATTTAACATAGGGCAATTCCATTTGCCAGTTATGAGTCAGATTTGTTTAGAAAATACACTGTGAGTGAAAAAGAGAAGTTACTTAACAATTACTGTAACTCTTTGAGAGTGTTGCCTCTGCACATTCCTACAAATGGGAATATGCAGAGGCTACCTCAAATAACATCATACATATGCTGCACCAAATTCTTCTCTCATGTGCAGCACTCCCACTTCAGAGAAATTCACAGGACTTTCACTGTTATAATTGAGAACAGAATTTGACTCTCTGATCTTCCACGGAAGAGAACCTAAAGAGCAGAGAGGAGTCAAGAGACCCAAAAGTTTTTATGGGCACTGCATGGTTCTCTTCTGTCACAGTAAATGAAGTTGCAGCTAGAGGATAAGAATAACTTACAGAAGTTAGTTCTGAGTCAAGTTAGAAGTTGCATGTCAGACTATAGAGCAGTGCCACTCAACTCTAAGCAGCTGCAGAGCCACCTTTCCATCACACAGACAAGCATAGACAGCCACCCACAAAAGAACTAGGGAGTGATGTCATTAGACAGGATCGTGACATGATGTTGTTACAACTCATTATCACCAGGTGCTGATGCAATGTCAGGACATAAACATCATAATGTCAAGACATCACTCACTGGTTATATTGCAGCTCCCACCAGCTCAATACTACACAACAGATACTTTTTCTTCTCACTCACTTCTTGCTGCTTGAAAGGAGAGAAATTTCTCTTTTTTCCCTATTCTCTCTTGGCTACTTGGAAGGACATGAAGGAACCAGAGCAGCTCTTGTTTCTTTGCTCATTCCACCTGCCTCACATTTCAGCTTTACTCTAGGGTGACCAGATGTCCCAATAAAATCAGGACTGCTTTGGTCAGGACGCAATTTGTCCCGATATTTCACACTCCTTTTTTTTTTTTTTTTCCTTTTTTTGCCCCCCCGGGCCCCCCCCCCCCAATGTGTCCTGATATTTTCTTCCTCTCATCTGGTCACCCTAGCTTTACTCAAACATAGAGACTCAACAAGCGCCCCATGAGTGACCCCAAAGAACTATATTTTTATTATTTACTATTTGTATTATAGCAGCACCTAGCGACCAACCAAGATCAGGGCCCTGTTGGGCTATGTACAGTACAAATATATGGAAAGAGCAGAACTTACCATCTAAACAGAAAAGACAGACAAGAGGTGGGAAGAAAGGAATGTAGAGGATACAAGCAGAATGAACAATAGGATGGTTTGCGAAAAATATGATGGTTTGCAAATGTTAGTTCCAATTTTTGGGGAAGAGGGCGATTAGATAAACAGAAAGGAAAGGAGAGGAGATCTGAATGGAAAGAGGTTCAAAAGTTCAGAATGCAGGCGTGAAAGGTGGCCTGAAGGGAAGTGATTGTACAGGCGTATACAACTAATCAGCTACATGTGGCTGAGAGCCATAGGTTCTACGGTGATGAGTGCATCAGTGGCATGATTGCTACAACTAAAATAAAGGTTAGAGATACAGGCACATAGAGATATACAGATAGAAATATTATTGGACTAAAAATATTTCTAGGTCAGCCAAGATGCTCAGAGTGGGGTACAATGAGGTTAACATTACTTAGTGATTAATATGTGAAAGCTAAGGAGAGGATTTGAATGCACTGTATTTTGAACAGGTGTAAGAATTATCTGTGCATAATGGAAGTTGATAATGGAGTTTGTGTGGGCAAATCTCTGTTACTACATCTTGTTATTTCTGACTCAGGGAAGTCACTCTGGCAAATAAAAGTGACTTTCTGGCACGTAAGAACACACAATTTATGCAGAAATGGCCCAAATAACTTGTTCTATGAATAGGACCCTAAGGGATTATCTTTAACACTTCCACATACTGCACATCATAGCATTAGAATTTAACAGTATATATGAAAATGGAAATATAAAACAGAGGGCTTAAGAAAGATTGAAAATCTCACTGGGTAGTGTATAATGAATAGCCTATATAGTTTATTTCTCTGAAGTACCCATAAAAAGGTTTGACGCATACATACATTTTTAAAGAATCAAGTAACTGGTATCGGAGTTATGATCAAAAAAGGTAAGCAGGTTTATAATGTAGATTAATGTAGGTTTAGATTAATGTAGATTTCTTTTGTTCAAACTCATTTTCTGATTGAAATATCATTAATATTACTCTGGGACCTTCATACTGTGCTTGAGTTTTGTGAACTTACTACTATTTTATTAGAAATCCAGATGAAACCAATTTTCTGGTAAAATGATTCTTGTTCTTTTCATTAAAATCACATACATATTAAGTTGTGCTTCATTTGTACTCCTCAATATAGATTTTAGTGGTGCAATGTATCATGTAGCAAAATTACATTTGCAGACAATCAGTTTTATGCAGTATATATACTGAATTTCTCATATGGTTAACAATAACACCTACTAACACAGAAAGAAGTTGGTATAAAATCCTAATTTTCAAACTAAAATTGTACTCATAGAAGGAGAAGTATTCTTTTAAAATAATACTATAGGTATAACAATTCATTTTAAATAAAGTCAGGCTGGATTGGTCAGATTTGGATTAGATGTAGGCTGGAGGGTTGCATTCAAGGTAAAATCAGGACTAGAGTTCAGGTTTTAATTCAGTGGGGCCAAAATTTCATGAGCTCTTCTCTTGAGATTTCAGCCCAAATAAGTGGTAATCTCTCCACCGCAACTTTTCTCAGGAGTTTTCCCATCATCTATGCTGAAAGCTCAGGAGAACAGTGGTCCTTGAGAGATTCTGACCACATCTGAACTGAAATTGGAAACTAGGCTCCTTCCAGACATGGCACAGAACCAGAACTGTAAAGGCAGGTTCAGACCTCAATCCAATTCTGAACTACCACAATATTCAAAGGGATTCAGATTCAAGGTTCCAGTTTTGGGCCACCAGTCACTTTAAAATATAAAATTCAAACACCTATTGATTTCAGTGGGACTAGGAATTCACCCTGAATCTCTAACGACTTCAATTTTATAAACAAGAGTGTTAATTCTCAAAATTGATCCTTTAAATGCATCATCCTTTAAATCCTGAGTGACTGCAAAAACTTTGTGATTGCTTAAGCTTTCGAAAATGCAGCCCTCAGTTTATTACATAAAGATGCGCACAGATGGGTCTCAAATGTTTCTTCCCTTTTTCTATATGCTGCATGTGTATTTTTTTTTCTGTTGTTGCTTTTGCAAGATGAGTCACAGATTTTATGTTTAATTTTTTGTATTAGTGTGAAGGTAGAGTTTCAGTACATATGTTCAAATGAGCCTAGGCATTATTTCTTTATAAACTGCACAGAGTTTATCCAGATCAGGAATGCACCAAATGTATAATTTATATAGTGTCTTGTTTATTTTACTGCCTGAGTACTTGCTGGCTGCATATTTGTTTATGACAGTTTAAACTGCTTATGTTATTTCTTTGTACATGGCATTTTCATTTTGGGGTCACGGCTGTTGTAGCACTGATATTACCCTTTTATTCTTGAAAGGGTGAGTGACTGAATTTATTTCCAGAATCCAATGTTTGCATGCATTGGGCTTGACTCTAATGGTTTCCACTAGCTTCTGCCAGCAGACACCTGGGCTTCTGGACCCAGTGGTGGAAAGTTAAGCCCAAGCTGGGGTGTGTGGTGTCAAAGCAATTCAAGGTGCTTGTGTGCCCCATTCTGCAGGGTTCTACTATTGTCTGGAGAATTGGGAGCCCTAAGGCCTCACGCTCCACTAAAGAGACCTGACTGGAGGATCTTTGGAATCCCTGATTGAGCTGGGTGCATTATTTAAGAGAGAGACATAGGAAGTTATCTGTGAAACAAGTGGAACCTGGCTTGCTGCTGATACAGACTCTGCCATATGCAACCTGATTCCCCACCTCGTCCGGTTTCCTGACTTTGACCCATCCCAGTTCCTGCCCTCAGCCTTGTTCTTTCCCTGAACCCTGTCACCTTGGTGACTGACTGCTCCGGTGCCAACCCTAGGCTAAGGCCCTTTGGCTTCCAACTCAGCGCTGATCCTTGGTTTTGGCTCCCGTTTCCTGTCTGATCCTGGTTCCAACAGCCGACTTCTGACTCTGGACCTATCCATTCACTTCTGGTTCCTAAACACCACATTGCCCACCAGGTCAGAACGCCCAAGTCCCAGTCACTAGTACCGGTCTTCCACAGACCCTGATAGCCAGATGGCACAGCAGAGAAAGTAGGTGTGGTGGGTTGAGTATTGGGTGTAGCCAGGGCTCCCTGGAGATGTAGTGATTCAACATATCTCCTGTGTAGCCGCCAATATCAGGCCTCTGATAGTCACACTTTACTGCTGCCCACTGCTGAGGCTGGCAGTGATGCGAACAGCACCTGCACTTTACTGGGTAAAATTGCACTGCAAGCCTCACAGGTTAAGGGGGCTTGTATGACAATAGTTGCTCCTTCCCCAGAACCAGTGGGGCTGAATCAAGTTCACAATAAAACATAAATAGGGATAATTTTAAATAATAAAACAATATGCTTCTGACTTAATTTTTTAGCCACCTTCCCTCCTCTCTTGAATGGGATTACCCCAGTGTCCTATTACTCTGGGAGGTAAACCATGATAGGAATTGGCTGCTTGTCGTGAAACCAACCTATAACAATTTACAGTACATTTACATATAGGCTTTTATTCAGAGGGATCACAAAGTGCTTTACTAACTACAAACCAAAGAAATGCAGCACCTTCTGGGAGAAATGTGACAGCTATTTAACAGCACAACAAGACAATTTAGCACAACGCATGAAGTATGCCATATGCAACTGATTTTCATAAACGTGTGCAAAAATGCACGTAAAATTTCCACATGCAATTATCGCAGTTATGACAACAGCATACTCACATGTCAACTCATATATGAATTTACTGAAACTGCTTACACAATTGTGGGAATTGTGCATGAAATAAACACACAATTTTGCATATTATAAGTAAGAAAATCTGGGCCTGACAGTGCAGAGGAAATACTGGTAGTAATTACCCAATTTGAAATTTGAAAAGGGCACGGGGGTTAGTGTCCTTGCTCTTGCGAAGAGTGCCATGGGATCTTTTATGACAACAAGTTGTCAAGAACTCAGTTTTATGCCTCATCTGAGAGATGATTCCCCAGGAAAGGCACTAGCTAGTTTAGGACGAAAACAGATTAGCCTAATAATTCAAATAAAACATTCTCAATCATAACTGGCCTAAAATTCCACCAGATAATGTCCGTTCAGGAAATGTAAATTCAAAACCTGATGGTGTCAATTAGGCAAAGAGTCAAACTTTATCAGTGGGCAATAATATAGAGTGGGAAGAAAATCCTTTAGATTTCAAACAAGGATTAGAATGTATGAAACTTTACATATTATTTGATTTGAAGAAATAAGAAAAGTAGTCAAACTAAATTACAGGCCAAACTCACGTTATTGCTGCAGGTTTTGTATCGAATATTCCGACCTTCACAATTCCTGAAAAACACAAGGGCTTTGACTAGAAGTAATAGTTAAAAAAATAGCACATTTTACAACTAGTTATTCTCTTGAAAACTGGAATTTTATTACTTAGCTCTTGCATAATCTGTCCCCAAAATGCAAGGTTTAAACTCAAACCTCCACCATAGGTTTTGGGAACTGAATAGGTTACATTGCTGTCCACCTTATGAAACACAGTTTGGCTTTTCCTGTTAGGTTTCATGTATATTGTGATCCTAACCTATTGCAAAGTTTATGAAAGACAAATTTACTTTGTGAGAAGGTTTCACAGTGTACCCTATGCCTGATTCTGAGCCTAATTCAATGGACTTCAACAGAATTTCTTCTGATGTATGTGGGCCAAGTCAGAGAAGAATCTACATTCTGCACATAACTAATGTGTATTGATTTCATTTTGATCATTTTTGTTTTCACAAAGAAACAGCTGCCTGCATTTCAACCCAAACTTCTTCCTTTTCTCTCCCATTTTTCTCCAGTGGTGTGTGCAATTCTCCTGGCCCACAGCCAAATGAGCAGACTGCATTAGAAAAACTTCCTCTAGACTCATACCAGTCTTATTTGAACTGAAATACTATAAATGTAACATATGTATTTCTCCAGGGATCATAAAATGAAATGCATGTAGCCTAGACAATTCAAGTCTTTTGCAGTCTTCTGTTGGAAGCTGAAATGGCACCAATTTAAAAAAGGAATTGTCCTATAACTGCCCTGTCATTTAAGCACTGTAACCTCTTTGTATTTATATATGCATCAGAGGAGGCTTACATGCCACTGATTAAGGGCTAGGTTAAATAGGTTTGCCGCCCTTACACAGAGCACTTAATTCATAAGCAGCCCCAGTGGCTGGAACTTTCATGGAATAAGGCACTACCCATCATGAGTACAGGTGATTGAATCTAGCCCTAAATCCTAAATTCAGATTTTAAATGACTTGATAAGTAATTAGTTAAAATTAACAGTTTCTAAAACTTAGAATAGTTTTAGTGTTGATAAAGAACTGCTTTCCATGGAGAGAAAATGAGTGATACCTAGTAATTTGCATCTAGTGTGCTAAATTTCCTTCTTTTTGCATTATTTCAATTTAAAAAAATTAGAAAAATATCCAATAAAATGTATATGAAATGGAATAAAATATTCCTATAAAAAGAATGGTCAGTGGAAGCTGGAGTAAGAGCAAAGCCAGCTGTGCTGAAGAGGAGACTCCCCTACCTCAAGATAGCACTGCTTTGTTGCCTCCAATTCCCTACCTTGCACAGAGATGGTGTGTGTTAATTATGTTTTCAGCATATAAAAATGTGAAAATGTTGTTTCACAATGTGTATTTCCTGGACATAACAATAATAAAAAAAATACACAAAAAAAGCTTGGAAACTATAAATTTGTCAAAGGTATAGAAAACATGTGTTTTTCCCACAGGGGAATATATTAAAAATATTAATGAAACCACACTGGAATTTATATTGCAACAATTTATTGCACTCATTTCACAGTTACTAACACATTGATAGAGTATTGTGGCTGTTTTCTGCAAATGTTAGTACATTCAAAGATCCCTGTGCAAAATGCACACTGGGAAACGGGAACCGTTTTAATAATGGTCAGCTTTAGCCATGTATTTCATAATCCTGGGACTTGACTGGCATATCACATTACAAGCCTTCATTAAGAGAAATTGACTTTCTGGCTGTCATACCATATATTGTGCAATCATAACAAAATGGGAATTTAAATACAACCGATAAAGGTTTTGAACAACGTAAATCAGCAGGAATTCAATAACAAAAGCAATTATGGACTGAATGGTGAAACCCTTAAGCATGTCCGTAATCCTTTCTTATAGTAACAGACCCACTGGATTACTCATGGGTGAAAGGACCACAGGGTCAGGGCCTATATTAATCCATCTTTACACTTTTAGGAATATTGAATTTAAAGGGTTACAGTCAAATACTTTTGTACTGTTCGGTGGTTGGTTTGGTTTTCTGATTGTTTTGTTTTACAGACTGAGGGCAGTTTCCTCCCAGATCCAATCAAGGCTTGATTGTGAGAGTTGTGTGAGCTTTCTGGGCTGCACGGTTATGGGTAAGTAGCCCTTCTCTCACAGATGTGGAATGCTATATTAGCAGATTGGATAAAAAAACAATGATTTAAAAAAAAATGATTTCTTTTATTTTAATTTAAATAAAAATTAAATGTAGTGCAGGTTTATTTAAAACAATAAACCTATTTAAAATTAGTGTTGAAATTGACAACCTATGTTAAGGACTAGTCTATTAAAATCAGGAGTACTTGTGGCACCTTAGAGACTAACAAATTTATTAGAGCATAAGCTTTCGTGGACTACAGCCCACTTCTTCGGATGCATATAGAATGGAACATATAATAAGGAGATATATATACACACATACCTTATATATACCTTATGTGTGTATATATATCTCCTTATTATATGTTCCATTCTATATGCATCCGAAGAAGTGGGCTGTAGTCCACGAAAGCTTATGCTCTAATAAAATTGTTAGGTCTCTAAATCTAATTATAAGTAGAGAATAATAATTGAATGGGTGTGTTTGTAATGACAAGTTTCAGAGTAACAGCCGTGTTAGTCTGTATCCGCAAAAAGAAGAACAGGAGTACTTGTGGCACCTTAGAGACTAACAAATTTATTAGAGCATAAGCTTTCGTGGACTACAGCCCACTTCTTCGGATGCATATAGAATGGAACATATAATAAGGAGATATATATACACACATACCTTATATATACCTTATGTGTGTATATATATCTCCTTATTATATGTTCCATTCTATATGCATCCGAAGAAGTGGGCTGTAGTCCACGAAAGCTTATGCTCTAATAAATTTGTTAGTCTCTAAGGTGCCACAAGTACTCCTGTTCTTCTTTTTGCGGATACAGACTAACACGGCTGTTACTCTGAAACTTGTCTATTAAAATCATTTCAATTAAATACTAAAACATTATTAAGCAGTACACGTTTGCTGCCAAGTTTTAAAGAAAGTCAAATCCCTGAATGGAGGAAGTCACTGGCTAAGCACCTGGCAACAGAATTTGTCGAAGAACTAAAATAGCTTTTGACAGCAGTTGACTCTTCTGCAGGTGCAGAGAGAATCCTGTCTTCAGTTAATTCAACTAGTCCAGTTCAACGGCTGACTAATTCAAAGTTTAAAAAGTAATTGGGAGCTGTCAAGATAGGAAAGTTTGTTTTCTTCTTCCAATCTGTGAATAAAGGCAAGGTGCGAGAAGGTGAGACGGCTTTAGAATCTTGGAGGACATGGTGGCCAGAAACAATCAGTTCAATTCATTAACTAGAGATACTTCCTTTGTTTAATATATCCATTTGTTTTAAAATTTAAAATGTTTCAAAAACCATTTTTTCTTACATATCCAGCACTTTTAAAAATAGCTTTAAAAACACATTGAGATGCTGGTTTTGTGCATTTATAATTGTATTTGAATTCCCATCCAAATGCAGCTTAACACAAATCACAAGTAAAAAATAATCATCCTCTAGTAAATAAGAAATGCATCCTTCACCGTTTTCTAATATAATATAAATATAAAAATTAAGAATCTGAATAAATATATGTTAAGTTATATAATTGCTTAAATAAATACATATAAATATAGAGTATCCTTCTGGCTATCAAAATGAAGCCCCAAAATTTAGTGTAATGGCTACATTTAGTTGCAAATGAATGTGTTCTAATGGTTACCAACGAATGAGAATCAACCTTTCTTTAGGAAAATAACTAAAAGGTACAAATGCAAAACAAAGTTAAAATAATCAATTTTAATGAAGGTTTCCTGTTTTCAGATTTAAATAATGCTTAAAATCAGCAATTTTAATTGCTTTGATTTAAATCAATCCACCCTGCTTACTGCATTCCACAGATACCCCCTTCGCCATGCAGTCTGATCACACAATGTTAAACTTGGGGGCAGATATCCAGGGACTACTGGGGACAGGTTGTTCCCTAGCAGTCTGAGCTAGGTAAAATTTAAATGCACTATGTATCTGAAGTCTTTGTTCTCTACACTTCCTTTACAAAGTATAGCCAGAGAGGAGAGAGAGAGAGATCTGAGGCCACTGTGATGAAGAGTTCAGTCCACCATAGCTCATCCAGGGATAGGGACAGGAGATACTGCAGTTGTTAGCAAGGGATGGATGGACTCATTACTCATCTACAGTGACTAGAGATGAGAAAGCCACAGGAGACAGCTGCTCATGGCAATCACTCCAGCCTATAGGACTATTGTAACTTCTGAGATCTTCATAGCCCCAGCAGGGCAAAGAGGACAGGAGCCACAAGGGAGAGAAGCAGTGTGACACATCACCTGCATGTGGAATGAGTTGTTTTTGATAATAAGGTGGTCACAGGTGATCTTCCCTTTACGCACTGGGCTAAAGTACACAGCTAGTTTGACATGGACTTGCATATCCCTTTTCCTACTGGAGGGGGCTTTTCTGCTGCATTGAGTAGGGAGGCTTTCTTGAATCAGGGCCTTAAATAGCAAGAATGACTCGCTTAATGGTATTAATAAAACATTTAAGGCCCCGACTCAATAAAGCCTCCCTATTCAGCACAGCAGTTAACCATATGCTTAATTTTTTTTCCTGAATTGGGGCCTAAATTATTTATCTGACTACCCATAGAGATTTATAAAAAACACTAAATTTCATATACTGCACAGTAATTGGTTCACAAAGAGAATACAACAATACTTCCCAAGGTAGCATGGGAGGAGGGGAAATCACAGCATAGCTGATGAGAAGTAGAACCATAGCTATAGGTATGGGGCTAACCTGCCATTTAAACATCTCCTTAGAGAATATGATGCTCCCCCTCCACAAGTCCGCGAGCAATCGCTCCATGCTCCCCACGCATCCCAGGCCCCTTCTTTATCTTCATCAGAATGTGCAATTCTGGAGGTCTGTAAATGGAAGAAAAAAAAACACAAAACAAAACAAAAACGTCACTGAATTTGCTTGGAGTATTTTACATTCTTTTGCTGATTATTTGCCTTTGGAAGATTACTGCTCTGGTACAGGGCAACAAGATTCATATTCAAAGATTTATGTTTCAGATTAAGTTCATATTTTAATGAAAAGGATGTGATAGTTACAATGAGAAAAGAAACAGACTACTTGAACAATACCAGGCTCATTGTTTTAGGGCTATTGGTTTGTGCTGTCCAATGCCACACTGAACTCCGTTATCCACTTACCCCTTTATTGCATGCTTCAGAACGTAGCTCTCCAGAAAGCACAAAGGAAGTGTGCATGTTTTTTCTATGCCATCTTACTATTTCCTACATTTTCTGTAGAACTAATAGGGATGGAAGGATTCGATTTTTATCAGTAAATGTTGGTAAACATCAATGTCACTGTACACAAACAAACCAATGACAAAATTTCCATCCATAAGAATCAAAATGTACAGATAGGCAAAGAAAAATGCTGCTTGAGTTTAATTTAAAGATACTGACTTTGTATATTTTGACAGATGATGGTGACAATTTGTATTTTAATGGTTATAAAGCTTTAACTTATTGAATCTCAACACCTGTCATTAAATAATTATTGTCTGAGCTCCTCCCATAATATCCCACAACTATGAACATTATTTATTTATTATTTAAATCTAAAAATATGCTTAAAACAAACATATATATTATCCGTCAAAATTAAAAAAAAATGAATCCTGCCAAGCCTAGGTATCAGACGCTTATATTCAATACTCAAATGCCAGAACGGGGATGTGGTGGTGTCATGGTTACAGGGCAGGTCATGCTTTAGACACCTTTCAGTCCCACTAAAGTGCACCCTTCAGATGACAAGCCTGGTTCCTTCATCTCTCCCAAAGAGAGAGACCCCACAATTCAGCCAGTCTTGGACTGGATCTCTGGCAGCCCCCTTATTTACTGGAGAAGTCTGGATGTCCAGCAAACTGTTTCCAGGAAAGAAAGGGAAGACTGGAGAGGCAGGTTGGGTTCTGTGATTAAGGCACTGGACTGGGACTAGGAAAGCTGGGTTTAAGTCCTGGCTTAGATACATACTTCCAATGTACTTTGGCAAGTCACTTATGTTTTGTGCCTCAGTTCCCTCTCTGTAAACTGGAGATAATAATACTTCCTCTGTCCTACCCATTACCTGTCCTGTAAAATCTTTGGGGGCAGGGACTGTCTCTGACTAAGTTATAAGCATAAAAATTAGCCCTTAACTCAGCTAGGGCCTCTGGGAGCTACTGTAATGCAAACAGAATGGTAATAAATTATTATAAATAATGTATGATAATAAATGCAACTAACAACAATAATAAACATCAGTAAAAGGGAAGTAGTCCAATGTAAAAAAGCTGCCATATCCATTAATACAGCAGCATGAATAGTTTCTTTAACTAGAGACAAGGTGCTAAGAAGACTCTGACGGAATTCTGGAAGATGATATAAGGTACAAAGAAAAAAAAAAGACAGTAATCCTAGCTTATCATTCAAAATTTCAAGCAGAATCTTTTTTCTTCCCCCATAATATTAATATTAAATGCCCCCAAGCTGGAGCTGCTGCCAAGTGAATTTAAAACATAATTCACAGTTGTTCAGAGTCTGAAATTTTGCAGATGAACACATTATATTTTGTCCTAGCAGGTTACACAAATGATAATCCCTGCACGAGAAATGTACTTCCCACTACGAGAAATCTATCAGTCTGCACATTAGTTCATTTGGTAGGAGAAGAATCTTAAACTGTTTTCATTGGCAAAACAACAGTATTTCGACTTTTGCATAAGTTATTCTATGCATTCCCATTTGGTTACTTTTAACAATTTCTCTTAGATACAATTAAAAACACATCGTATTATCACTACTCGTTTCCTATACAAACAAAGACACCTCAAGAACTGCTGATTATCCACAGTTCTCACTGAGGTCACAGGGATCTGCAGAGGCTCAGCACCTATCAGGATCAGGGCCGCTGTGAATGGTTCCATGGTTTTGTTGAAAATGAGCATGACACATCAAAGACCGAGTAGCTTTTTATCATTCAGAAGAGTGTTTAAATCTATGGATGCATTTCTGGTACTGTGGTGTGGCTCTGAGGGATACTTTTCCAAAGGAAATCAGGCAGAGTGAGATTCTGATAATTTTCAGGTCTATATGCAAGACCCATCTCTTTCATAAGCGCTACGACCAACCCCCAAATGAGAAAATGGGAGAGAAAAATAGAAGGTAAGAAGAAACAATACCAGAAGCAAAATAAAATGCATATCCAGACATAGGGCAGCCTGTGAAAAATTTGCCTTTTTGATCACACTGCAGTCTATCAAATTGTTGTATGAGCTTAGACACCACTATGTTTCTCTCTAGACATCTTTTGAAGGTACTTATGTGGTCACCATCACCATACTATCAGGACGTCTCATGAGCATTTGCAAATTACACCCCCAAAGCACTGCAATCTTGGAGGTGAATCAAGTCTTGAGTTTTACAACCAAATTCTGGTTGCAGTGAAGTCACTTGGAATTATTCCAGTAACTTTTAAAAGAGGACCAAGACTAAAGACCTAAGAAGTAATTTTAAAGCTATTTGAAAATGGAACCACTTAATTAGGGAGCCTGAGGCTCCTCCCACAGACTTCAATAGGAGCAGAGCAGACTTCCCCACAACAAACTTTGATCCTTCAAAAACTTAATAAAATTATGTTCCTCCCTATCCCCTGCTTTATAAAACATGCTGCCTTTCCATTTCACAGAAGTATCCAAAATCCCAAAAAAGCAATATTTTGGAATGTGGCAACTCCTTAATCCAAATAGGCCACAGTTAAAATGTAATAAAATCAGATTTAAGGGCTAACTGAATCCTGTTTAAAAGAATTGTTCATTATTCTGAATCTAGATCCAGCCTGTGCTCCATGATGAAAGAATGGGAAAATCAAATAGCAATTTTCTCAAGCATTCCCTTCTGTTTTCAGTACAATTCTTTAATGGCTGTTCTATTTACATCCTACTTTTACCATTCCATGTTTGAAATGTCTAAAAAACTTTTCCTTGAAAGAAAGAAAAAAAAATGCTGTGCAGATCTTCTGTAACCAAGGGGCAAATGATGACAAATCCATAGTTGCTAGTGCATTTACATGATGGGACTGCTATCCTAAGGAAATCAGAATTTTTTATAAACAAACTACACTCTGTGAGGAACAGCAGCCATTGGTTACACATGGGGTGAGAACATCACAATCAGTGATTTCTGTGTTCCAAAAAGCTAATGCTTCGTTATAACCTAATGTAAACTCATAATGAAAATATGCTACTAATGTCACTAAATAATTAAAGATATATTGTGGATAAAATGAAGTAAAAGAAATAGCTTCCCTAAAATGATACAGAACATGAACCAACATCTGCCTCAGTACAATCACAGATTGACCGAATGCAAAAAGTATTCATCAAAGCTTTCTTGAAATGATTATATATACAGTCAGTTATCTCAACAGCATTTCGTTTCAACCAATCAACCCATAGCAAAGCCATTTATGTAATTAAGAACCTTAAATATCTGTACTAGAAACTAAGGACCTGATTCAGTGCTCTACAAAGTCGGTGGAGATACTCCCATTGATTTCAGTGGGCATAGAATTAGGCCTCAAATACACCTCTACCCAGATATAACACTGTCCTCGGGAGCCAAAAAATCTTACCGCGTTATAGGTGAAAGTTATATTGAACTTGCTTTGATCTGCTGGAGTGTGCAGCCCCCTCCATCCCCCGAGCACCGCTTTACCACGTTATGTCCGAATTCGTGTTATATCGGGTTGCGTTATATCGGGGTAGAGGTGTAGCTAAATAAGAGCATACAATCTCATGTAAGAATGGTGCATCTTATCAAAAGGTGCTGCAGAACTCTAACCAGTCACTCATCCTCTCTCTCTCTCTCTCTCTCTCACACACACACACTCCAGTAAGAGGATGAATATATTTGCCAGTAAACACCATGAGACAAATTAAAAACTACACAAACCTCCGCTCCAGTTTAGAAGCGCCTTTAAAATAGACAAAAATATTTACCTTGATCTCAGCTATATGAATAAATGCTGGCAATTTCAAGAAATTAGGCCATGTCTTAACACCAAAACTAGTGAACATATAAACCATCTGTTTGCTCCATATATCAAACAAAATTTCCTGGATCCTTACCTAGTCCATTTACACAGCACTGCCGAGAACAACTGGATATTAGGGAAAGTTCTCTGCAGAGCCACAAGAGCACTTCTTAAGTTTATTCAATTACTTTTAAGTTCGTCTGAAACTGGATGGTTCTGAGAATGGACCTTTTACCTCTACGTCAGGGGTCGATAACCTTTGGCACAAGGCTCGCCAGGGTAAGCACCCTGGTGGGCCGGGCCAGTTTGTTTACCTGCCACGTCCGCAGGTTCGGCTGATCACGGCTCCCAATGGCTGCAGTTCGCCATCCCAGGCCAATGGGGGTGGCAGGAAGCGGTGGCCAGCACATCCCTCGGCCTGCGCCACTTCCCACCGCTCCCATTGGCCTGGAGCAGTGAACCGCGACCAATAGCAGCCGCGATCGGCCGAACCTGCGGACGCGGCAGGTAAACAAACTGGCCAAGCCCACCAGAGTGCTTATCCTGGCGAGCCACGTGCTAAAGGTTGCCGACAGGGGCAGCTCCAGGCACCAGCACAGCAAGCACATGCCTGGGCAGCAAGCTGCGGGAGGTGGCCTGCCGGTCGCTGTGAGGGCAGCAGTGAGGCTGCCTTCAGCGGCATGCCTGTGGGAGGTCTGCTGGACCCGCGGCTTCGGCGGCAATTTGGCGGCAGGTATGCTGAAGGTGCGGGACCAGCGGACCTCCCGCAGGCATGCCGCCGAAGGCTGCCTCACTGCCGTGCTTGGGGTGGCAAAATACATAGAGCTGCCCCTGGCTGCCGACCCCTGCTCTACGTAAATAGTTTACGTTTAAACCAGGTCACTAGTGACCAAAAGCTATTACCAACTGATGATCAGTGGCTTACTATATGGAAAATGTGTTGGTTGTCACTGTCCTGTTCCTTGAGGATACCTTTAAATAGGCAGACAGACAGACCCGGGCTGGGATGCTTACACTGCTGCTGCGAATTTTAGACTTGTTCTATGGATACACAAAGGACTTCTTTCTTCACTCCTGTCAATATGACACTTTATGCTAGCATTAAACTTATTTAAAAAATAAGCAATATCATTGTTGGATCACCTGATTCAAGCTGCTGGGGATAAATCTCACTGAGCAGTAGCCTTAAAAGTTTGCATTAATTATTTCGATGGTCATCTCCTTTCTTCCCCTCATTTACAAATCCAGATGATTCTTAAGAACCAAGTTAACTGAGCTCAGAAGAGATGAAGATCTGATCTTATTTTCTTCCAAGGGTATGCCCCAAATCAATCATTTAAAAGGAATCTTAGGTATTGTAATTCAATTGTTATGGCGTAAGAAAAAGAAAAATGGTAACATATACAAAGGTCACTGTAAACTCCTCTTAAATCAGAGCAGTGCTGGTACACTTAGCTCCATTGCAAGTCCTGTGAAAGCTGAACCAAGACAGAAAACCCAGGGACTTCTGAGCCAAGAGAGACCAAATCACCGAAGTATTGTTTAAAACAACACCATACCAGCAATATTCCATTGGTTAGATATCACTTATGTCTAAATGGATTATCATCCTGCTACTAACAAAATGTAAAGTAATCCTGTAATGCAGAATGTAAGTAAATGTCTAGTCTGTTACATTTAGCCAACACTATGTTACTTTACCTCCGCCTCACTGATCTTTTTCTCTCACTGCTATTGTAAGGAGTGACTGTTGAACCAAGCAGCATTCTAGATATCCAAAGAGCAAAAATTTAATAAGCTTGCCTTACACAAATAAAGTTAAGGACAATTCAGACAATTATTTAGAAACTTCAGTAAAGGCAGTCAGATCTACTGCAATAGAAGCATTCCCAATTTTAAAGTATATTCCTAGCCACAAATGGATAAATAGGTTCCAGAAAAATAAAAGAACAAATCTCTTGTCACCAAATTTACTATATAAAACATGGATGGAGCAATCCCCATTTGAGCAATAATAAACTGCAGAACTTGGTCTAAACATTTAAATTAGCAGCTTCCTTACCTTCTTGCTCCCAAAGGTTAAAGTTTAAGAAGCACTTACTGTAAACTTTAAAAATACACTCAGGCCATCTTACTGTTCCAGAAATGATAGAGCCTTGCTCTGCCAAGATCCCCTAGGAATTTTAGAATCTGCATTGGGTTTACCTTCACATCAGAAGCAAGACCAGTCTTGAAATGTCTGACACAGACAACTGAACCAACTGACTTCAGATATGGATAGAGAGCTCTTTAATACTACTGGGAATCAAGTCATAATGAGAGACTAACTTCTCAAATATAGATTGGAGAATAAATGCTACTAATACAGGTAAGGCCCAGCTATCCCTGAATGTGATAGATAATAGTTTTCTTTATCAAATCATCACTGAAACGATGAAATTTTAGACTTGGTTTTGGTGAATAGTGAAGACATAATACTTAGTGCTGCCTGGAGTGCAAGTGACTGGACTAGACCACTTCTCAAGGTCCCTTCCAGTCCTACAATTCTATGACATCATAGAAGAGCTGGCCATAAGAAATAACCTTGGATCAAGTGGTCATGAGTTGATTCAGTTTAAATTAAATGGAATAATAAACAAAGGGGGGAGGGATAGCTCAGTGGTTTGAGCATTGACCTGTTAAACCCAGGGTTGTGAGTTCAATCCTTGAGGGGGCCACTTAGGGATCTGGGGCAAAATCAGTACTTGGTCCTGCTAGTGAAGACAGGGGGCTGGACTCAATGACCATTCAAGGTCCCTTCCAATTCTAGGAGATAAGATATCTCCACACACACACAAAAAAACAAAAAAAAAAAACAAAAAAAACAGATTGACAACTATGGTTTGTGATTGGGGAAAAAGACTTTGGGAAATTATGGGAATTACTTAACTGGACTGAAAGGCTCAAGGATTTAAATGTGGAGGAGGCTTTGAGTTTCTTTAAATCAACTATTAACCTCCCCCCCCAAACTATCTGCATCCTGAGCAAGAGGAACTTGTAGGGAAAGGCTCAAGACCCAACTGGATGAATAAGCATATCAAAAAGGTTATTAGGAGTAAACAAAGATTCTACAGGAAATGGAAAAAGAGATTGATCAGCAAAGAAAGCTACATTCTGGAAGTTAGAAAATACAAGAATAAAGTGAAAATTGCTAAGAGTCAAGCTGAATTAGCTCTTACTAAGGAAATTAAAAAATAAATAACAAGAGGGTTTTTAGTTATATAAATAAAAGTAGAATAAGGAAGGATTAGGTTGGGCTACTATGCTGTCTGGATGGGGAGGAGAAAAGTTAATCTAGATATGGCCCCAAAACTAAATGAATACTTTGCCTTGGATTTCAATAAGGATGATAATATGGAACACAGGTATGAAGCCAGAATGGCTGATGGAAATGAGTATTCAGATATGGAAATTACCACATCTGATGTGGAAGCAAAACTTTAAAATCTTAATGCATTCAAATCAGGGGACTGGATAATTTGCATTCCAGAATACTGAAGAAATTGCACATGAGATTGCTAGTCCAGTAGCAAGAATTTTTAATAAATCTAGCTATTTCAGGGTAGTACCAACTGGAGAATAGCTAACATCGTACTTATACTTAAGAAAGGGGGAAAAAACGTGCTCAAGGCAACAGGGCTGCCCGGGGGGGGGGGAGGGAAGTGGGGCAATTTGCCCCAGGCCCCACAGGGGCCCCCATGAGAGTTTTTCAGGGCCCCTGGAGCGGGGTCCTTCACTCGCTCCGGGGGCCCTGGAAAACTCTTGCAAGGCCCGGCCTCAGAGCTTCTTCTGCTCCGGGTCTTTGGCGGCTGGGGGTCCTTCTGCTCTGGGACACATCGCCGAAGTGCCCTGAAGACCCGCGGTGGGGGGTCCTTCCACCCAGGGACCCGCCACCGAAGTGCCGGGTCTTCGGCGGCAATTCGGCGGCGGGGGGCCACCTGCTGCCGAAGACCCCAGGCCCCCTGAATCCTCTGGGCGGCCCTGCTAGGCAATGACATACCTGTTAGTCTGAACTCAGTAGTATGCAAAGAAAAAATAATGGAGGTAAACTGAAAAGGGGATGTGAAGCAATATGGGTTTTCGAAAGGTACATCGTGCAAGAATAATCTTATTTCCTTCTTTGAGAAAATAACTAGATTTTTTAGATGAGAGAAATGCTGTACATCTAATATACTTGGACTTCAATAAAGCATTTGACATGGTACCACATGGGAAATTATTAGATGTAGAAGATGTATAAGAACTGTCAGGTGGATAAGGAACTGGCTAAAAGAGGAGATGGCAACGGATGTATTGAAAGGTGAATTATTGGACTGGAGGGAGGTTACCAGGGGAGTTCCTCAAAGATCAGTCTTGGGATCAATCTGATTCAATATTGTTATGAATGACCTTGGCACAAAAAGCAGGAGTGGGTTAATGAAATTTGCTGATGATGCAAAGTTGGGGGGCATCATCACTGCACAGCAGGATTGGGATATAATACAGGAAGAGCTAGATGACATTGAAGACAGGGGTAACAGAAACAGAATGAAATTCAGTAGCACAGAGTGCAAGGTCATGTACTTACAGTCTAATAATAAGAATCTCTGCTACCAGCTGGGGGCTCCTCAGCTAGAAGCAACAGAGGAGGAGAGACACCTGTGTGTGTTGGTCAATCAAAGTATGACAATGAGCCACCAATGTGATGATGCTGCAAAAAAGGCAAATGCAATCCCAGGATGTACCAGGCAAGGCATCTCCAGTAGAGATAGAGCAGTATTAATGCCATTGCACAAAGCACTGGTAAGACCTCATTTGGAATACTGTGTACAATTCTGATCACACATGTTCAAGAAAGATGAATTCACACTGGAACAGGTGCAGAGAAAAACTTCTAGGATGATCAGGGGAGTGGAGGGCTTATCTTATGAGAAGAGACTGGAAGAGCTTGACTTATTAAGCCCAGCAAAAAGAAGGTTGAGGGGAATATGATTGTGCTTTGTAAACACATAACGGGTGGAGGGGTAAACACCAGGGAGAGGGAAAAGCTATTTAAGCTAAAAAAAGACAATGTTGGCACCAGAATAAATGAGTATAAACTAGCCCTGACCAAATTCAGACTGGAAATTAAAAGACTTCGAACCATCAGAGGAGTGAGGTTCTGGAACAGCTCTCAGTAGGAGTTGTGAGGACAAACAACTTAATTAGTTTGAAGAGGAAGCTGGACAAATTGGTGAGTGGTGGTGTATGCTAGAGTTGCTTCTGATGGTAGGGGGCAGGATTCAGCAGCCCTGGGTACCTACCTACTACTTGCAAGGTAGGTATTCTGGGTTGTTTTTTGTTTTTTCCACTAAAGCATCAGAGATGGCTGCGGCTGAAGATAGCAAACTGAACAGGGCGGGCCAGTGCTCTGAGGTGGCACCAAGCATTCTTTCTCTCGTGTGCTTGGCAAACTGGTTCTTGCTCACATGCTCAGGCTTTAACTGTTCGGTGGGGTTGGGAAATAACTTTCTCTCAGGTCAGATTGGCAGTGACCTGGGGCGGGGGAGGGGTTACCTTTCTCTGCCGCCTGGGACGCAGGTCACTTGCTGTCTTATCTGGGTATATCTCACTTAATTCCTTGCCACTGCAGGGGCCTTACGCACTGATGCACGTCAGTCTCTCCTAGTCTCTGCCGGTGGAATATAATCGTTTAGGCTCCTGTGGGCTGCAATACTTTGGTCTAATTTCAGTTGTTTAGTATGTGGATGCTGGGTAGTATTGGTGGCCTGTGATATAGAGGAGGTTGGACTAGATGATCTGGTTCCTTCTGTCCTTCAACTCTATGACTCAATGAGAGTAGAAGGCGCTCAGCACCTCTCAGGAAATCACATAAGATCAGGCCCAAAAGCAAATGAAAGACAAAAGGAACACAAGAATCAGATCATTTAAAATCTATGTGCTAACTCAGAATGTATAATTACCTCATCCAATCCAAAGATAAATAATATTTTTATCCTATTACAAAGAAACCAGAAAAGTGAAGAACCTCATGATACCGAAGATGACCAGTCAAACCAGTCTCTCGCTTTCAGAATAACTGGCTTCTTGGGACAGTGCAGTGATAACATCTAACCTAGTCATCATAACTTCATTATTTGTATTAATAACCAGTCACATGATGCTAGCAGACAGAATGTCATCTAGCCCCCTAAACAATGTAATAGTTATTCACTTACTAAATGGCTTAGATAAAACTATTGTTCTGAACTGTAACTAATTCAAAAACTCCAACTATTAGGATGATCAAAGCACACGTTTGTGCCAACAAAGCCTTCTTCATAATCACCAACCTAATCAGGGCCCAGAGTGTTGACTTAAACTTCAGCCAGTTCAAATCATTTATCCCATGGGAAAGAGTTAAAAGCAGCTTGAGCTGGCCTGGTAATTTACTAGCAAAATAATATTGATTTACTAGCTGTCAGCTTTCATAAACTCTATATATTACATTTGTCTACACTGTGGTACCAAATTCAAGTATAAGAAAGAAAAGATTACCAAAGGTATGATTTATATTAAAAAGAGCTTGAAAGTTCACAGTTAGGAATTAAATCAAGAGCTAATTACAATAGGGCACAGAAGAGCTGTATTGTGCATAGGGACCATATTCATACTTTGCTTCTGAACTCTGAGTTTTCATGCTTCTGAGAGTTTAAGACATGATTGTAATACTCTTTGGTAATGAAGGTTTTGTGTGATTTTCCTTTCATTTTTTTTAAATGATAAAGTGTTATGTATATGAGTGTGTGTGTGAGTGTGTGTGTGAGAGAGAGAGAGAGAGAGAGAAAGAAAGAAAGAGCGAGAGAGAGATTGAATAACATCACTGCAGCTGTAGCGAATTCAGACACAATAACTGAGAAGGGCTATAAATATAATTCAGTGGAAAAGTTGGGTGATTTGGTGGTTCTTTATATAGAGTTTGATGGCAGTTGGGTCCCATGCCATCACACTTCCATTTAGTCCAGCTAGTCTAGATGGGATTGTATCCATTCCCAAAGTACTTTATATGAAATCAGGATTAGGATACATTCATTGCATTTAACAGAATTTTACTTCAAAAACCTGTGCAATGTGTCACAAAAAAGTCACTCCTACTTATAGGCAATAATTTTTTTTTTTTTAATATTTCATCAGAATTTGCACTTCATCTATAACCAATTCTTTAAAAAACAAGACAACAATCCATCCCAGTGCAGAGGGTCTGTGCAAGGTTTTCCACAATCCTGAAAGTATCTGAGCAGCTGCTGGGAGGTGCTAAGTGCCCTCAACTCCCAAAAACGATGGCTATGTCTGCATGGCAATCATGAGATGTGATTGCAGCTCATGTAGGCATACCCAAGCGAACTTTAATCTGGTAAGATCAGGTACTGGGAGGAGTAAAGTTGTGGCAGCAGCACAAGCTTCAGCATGGTCTAGCCCCACAAGTAAGTACCCAGGGTTCCAGTAGGGTTTGTACTGCTTTTGTTAATGCCTGTGCTGCTGTGGCTTCACCGCTCCCATACTCGAGATAGATACATTAAAGCTAACTCAGGTATGTCTACCCAACCTTCAATCTCACCCCGTGATTGCAGCATAGATGCCTCCTGTAACAGGAGTTGAGGGTGCCAAATATCTTGCAGGTATGAGGCCCAGTTAGGTTTAACCTGAGCCCCTAATATGGGCCTTAAGTAGTGAAGAGGGCCTTGCCCTTGACAAATTTTACTGAAAGGGTCACACTATCAAATGTGAATTTGTATGAAGGAAAGAAAAGCTCATTCTCACCACCTCTCTCTCTCTCTCTGTTTTGGGGCCCCTCTGCCTTTGTTACCTTAGCTCATGTTTAGCAGCACCTTTTTCTGAAAGCAACCTTGTATATTTTGATGGGACTACTTGCATTGTAATGTGCTACTCAAAGTGACTAACCATGGCAGAAGCAGGCCCTTGAAAAAGCAAATAAAAGCCCAATGTTTCCAGGGCTGCGGTTCAACATAAAACAAAGTGATATTGTTTTGTAGAGTGTTACCCCCGGTAATCAGTCAATCATAAGAACTATGTTGACATATATTACAGTGTCATATACAAAGCTGTAATGTGGCAGAAAAATGGTTATTTGGCCAAACTTTTGTTTGGCCATTATGAAGAATGACATAATTGTATTGAATTTGGTCATGCAGACTTCAAAGGAGATATGGTGCCAAAGAATGAAGGTCAGTTTATGTAGTTCTAGTATTATTCAAACATCCATTCCATAAGGCTTGGATATGTGAATGTTTAGCATTCAGTGGAACAAAGATTCCGCTTCTTAACACAAATGCCCTGGTACATTGTTTGTCTTTTCACAATTTTTATACATAATTTAACTTTAACCATATACATACAAAGAAGACAAGTACAAAAATTTTATTCTGTGCCTCACATTCAGGTTCTGAATAGTTTTTATATGTTTGAATTGGTGCAACACATAGAAAGTGTTGCAACTGAAACTAAAATAAATGAGAGAGACAAGAGGCCAGATTCACTTCCTGGTAGTAAATCTTCGGGATATAATGGTGCATGGGTGGCTTCAGAGGTGGTGTTTTGGGGAGATCATGTTCAGACCCAGCACTTTGGGTACGTTGGGAGTTAGACCTGGGGAAGTTGTGAGGGGAAATGTCTGACGCGGCTTGTTTAGGGTATGTTGGTGGGGCTAGAGGATGTTTGGAGCTGGGGTTTTGGGCTGCAACTCTGTCACTTTGCCACATGTTCCTGATTTTTTTTTCCTCTGGAAAATCCGGTCCTCCTTTCAACATCCTGCCTCAAAACTGACATAAATTGGGGGAGTGGTAAATTATGAAGAGAAACGGTCACTGATGTAGAGCAATCTGGATTGCTTGGTACGGTGGTTGCAAGCAAACCTTGTGTTTTAATACAGCTAATTATAATTAAAGGATGGAGCGGGGGAGGCTCTATCCTGGGAAGCAGTGACCAAAAAAGATTTGGGGATTGTGGTAGCTAATCAGCTGCAAATGAACTCCCTGTGTGGCACTGTGACCAAAAGAGCTAATGCAATCCTTGGATGTATAAATGGTAGGAGTAAAGAGGTTATTTTACCTCTGTACTCGGCACTAGTGTGATCATTGCGAGAATACGGTGTTCAGTCCTGGTGTCTGCAATTTGAAAGGGATGTTGATAAATTGGAGAGGGTTCAGAAAAGAGCCATGAGAATGTTTAAAGGATTAAAAAACGTGCCTAAGAAGGATAGATTCCAAGAGCTCAATCTGTTTAGCTAAACAAAGAGAAAGTTAAGAAGTGAGTTGATTACAGTCTATAACTACCTATATGGGGAACAAATATTTAATAATGGGTTCTTCTTCAATCTAGCAGAGAAAGATAAAACAGGATCCAATGTCTGGAAGTTTGTCAGAGGGTGGAGATGGATGGCAGGAGAGAGATCACTTGATCATTGCCTGTTAGGTTCACTCCCTCTGGGGCACCTGGCATTGGCCACTGTCGGTAGACAGGCTACTGGGCTGGATGGTCCTTTGGTCTGACCCGGTATGGACATTCTTATGTTCTTATGAAGATAGACAAATTCAGACAGGAAAGAAAGCGTAAAACTTAACTGTGAGAGTAATTAATCTTTGGAACAATTTACCAAGCGCTGTGGTGGATTCTCCATCGTTGATAATTTTTAAATCAAGATTGGATGTTTCCTAAGAGATATGCTCTAGGAATTATTTTAGCGAAGTTCTATGGCATGTGTTATGCAAGAAGTCAGACTAGATGAACACAATTGTCCCTTCTGGCCTTGGAATCTACAAATTTGTAAGAGCAGATTCACTGCAACTTCCTGGCAGCCTGTGCATGTGAGGTGCTGTGGAGCCCTGAATGGATTTTAAAAATGGCTTTGTCCAGCGGAACTGGTACTCAGTGGGACAGGGCTCATGTGCGAAGAATAGTCATGGGAGTAAGGGCTCGTCTACATGGGGAAATTTACTGGAATAGCTATAATTATGCCGGTATAACTCTTCATGTGGACCCTCTCGGGATTTAGAGTGCCTTTTTTTAGTTTCACCTTATGTCTCTTTGGAAGTGGTTTAATCTAAACTGAAAAAAGGCACTCTAAATTACAAAGGATATTATACCACTCTACCTATGCTGGACAATCATACTGGTATGACTATGCCAGTAATCCCCCCACATTGACAAGCTCTAAGAGTTTATAGGATGAGGCCCTTCAACACATTAGGTGAAATTCACCCCACTTTAGAGGACCCACTCAAGGGTATGAGAACCATTTAAACCCTGTTGAAGCTCTAAACTATGGAGATAAGTGGTACATAGGGCCTGGTGCTGGCCCTTTACAATGAGATGAATTTCATCCCTTGATGGTATTTTGAATAGAGGTTAAACCATTTCATTTTTATTAATTCTTTTCATTCTGGCAACCCATAAACATTAATTCCATCCCAACATTCAGAGTCTTCTGAAACAGAAGGGTATTTTGGCATTCACTGACCTTTATGCATAGCACAACACACTGCAATTTCTTTTGGTCACACTTATGGTGCCTCCAAACAGAGGTAGCTCAAGGAATTACAACATTGCAGGAAAAATATGCTTCCTGAGAGCCTCTGTGATGTGATTCCCAGATTCTTCTTTCCAGACACTCTACTTAATGGGAAAGATATCAAATTGCACTGTTGAGTGTATCCATGAGCAGAGCTGGTATCTGGAAGAACCAGTATTTACTTGTGGATAATTGGTGGAAATGCCGTTCGGCTGTACCATCACATCTTTTTTGGGCTGTTATGTCTATGGCTTCACAATAGTCTATACTAGAATTCTGTCTACATGCTATGATCACGTGAAAATGATTTATTCCTATAGGTTTAATACAATTTAAATAAGGTGTAAGATGTAGATTACATATTTGAAAGGAATGATTTGATTTATTGCAGCAACTAAATAGGGGAACAGTCAAAACATATTTCCAGACAAGTAGGAATAACTAGTTAAATCCTGGGTGCATTAAAATTAATGACAAAACTCCCACTTGACTTCAGCGGGGTTAGGTTTTCATCCCATATGCTTATATTTTTGTGCCATCGTTCATGCATTATACTGAGCTGTTTGATAATGTAAATGCCATTTAATTAATATTGTTGACCTTATTTTACCTCTTGATAACAAAGCGTTAGAGTTTTTTGTTTTACCTTAAGAGGGTTGCACCTGGAGTTATAAGTTACTGAACAGGAAACCAGGTGGTGGTGGTGGGCAGAGATGGAGATATGCCCACTTCTGATAAAGGTAAATTATGATGTGTATACTTGGAAATAATTTTACCCGCTTTAAACTGATTTAACATTTTTAGCTACCAATTATAAGGAGATCATTTTAATGTTACTAACACTAACTTTTGTACGCTTATGGTATTAATAAATCATTGTTTCAGGCTTTGCCCGGCAATTGTACACAGGGATCCCTTAACATGAATCCAGGTGCAGGACAGTGTCCTTAACTGGGTGTAGAAAAGAACATTTTTAAAAACCAATCCAGTGAAGCTATCAGCAAGGGGAAGTACCAATAGTAAATGAGCACTAAATACTAAATGAGCTGCAGAAACAAAGGATAGCTCTGCCAAGCAGCACAGGAGAATACATGTAGGGCCCCACGTAGTGTGGGACTTTTAGTGCTCAATCCTGCAGCACACTGACATTTCCACAGCAGTTTTGAGAACAGTGGATTGAAAACTAGGCTTTTGTGGAATTAAATATGCAAATGACTCATGCACCCAGGATAGTATTCACTGGGGTAATTCTATTTTGATATTAAATTGCAGGCAAATCTCTATATTGGAATACTTTTTAATGTTATACTGTACCCAAATTTTCATTTGTCAATGTGCTGCAGAATTTCATACTGACAACACAGAACTGCACCATAAGAGTTGGCAGATGGATGTTTTGGCAGCTAGACCTGGGCTACTTGAGGCTTTTGGTATCCAGAAAGGGATGAAACGTAGTTTGGCTGTTTGGCATCTAGGAATCAGCCAAGGCTTTTGGCACTGATGAGCAACGATGGAGGGGAACTGGAATCTGTGGGCATGCAGGAGTTGAATGCCTGGTTCCCACTCCAACTACCTGTGACAGCAAAGAAATGCAACTCTATCCCATCCCAAAATATATCACCGTGTCCAACACAATGGGTAACACATTACCCGCGTGTTTCTGCTAAAATGATCAGCAGTGATGTAGTTAATAAAATATTGACATTTAAATTAGTGTCAGTAGGTTCATGAGATAGCAAGCCTATTGAGATGGATGAAATAAAATATGGTATAGCTCAAACAGAAGTTATGGGCTTGATAAAGAGTTTCTGGGTGAGATTTTCAGGCCTGTATTATGCAGGTGGTCAGACTACAGACTAGATCAGCTGTCCCCAAACTTTTGAGGGTCATGTTCCCCCCCCCTTACCCCTGTCTGTGCTCCCAGCCCCTCCCCCTCACAGAGATGGGGCTCAGGGGGGACAGGATATGGGCAAGGGTAAGGGGACTGAGGCTAGGGCTCCAGCTGGAGGTGGGTCTGGGGCCCGGAGTGGGGCCACAGCCAGGGGCCAAGGCTAGGGGAAGGAGCAGAGCCACAGCCAGGCCACGGTGGGGGGCAGCGGGAAGAGCTGTGGCCAGCGGTGGGGTCGGAGCTGTGCTGATGCTGGGGACAAGGCCAGGTGCAGGGACGGGAGCCAGGGACGCAGCTGGGGGCAAGACCGGAGCAAAGCTGGGAGCAGTGCAGTGCTGAGTGGTGCTCCCTCCTCGCCCTTATGGGGGCTGGCCTAGGCCTTGCCACACACTCCCAGATGTTCCTCCACGCTCCCCTATGGGGGCACACCCCACAGTTTGGGGACCTCTGGACTAGATGATCATAATGGTCCCTTCCAGTCTTAAATAGTTCACTCATTCTAGCTGCCAATACTGCACTGGTTACATTCAGTTCACAATCATTAGGCAAAGAAACTTAGGCCAAAAATTTCAAACCTGAATATCAGGCCACTTATTTAAATGTCTAAATATGGATCTAAGCAACTAACATGAGACATACAGAACTGAACATTTCAATCTTTAAAGAAAAACATCTTAGTTTCTATAATAAGGGGCGGATTCTGCCGATTTCACCTACAGATTCACAAATAATTCACAAACAAACTCAATACTCTAATATATATTTACTCTAGACAAACCCTAATAAATTCACTGAACCAGGAGTAAAAATCTTTCAGATACTTAGGTGAAGAAAACCTCCACACTTTGAGGTTGTCCATCACTGATAAGCACACAATTCTGATTATTTAAGCCAGGGGTGGCCAACGTGTGGCTCCAGAGCCACATGCAGCTCTTTAGAGGTTAATATGCGGCTCCTTGTATAGGCACCGACTCCGGGGCTGGAGCTACAGGCGCCAACTTTCCAATGTGCCGGGGGGTGATCACTGCTCAACCCCTGGCTCTGCCACAGGCCCTGCTCCCACTCCTCCCCTTCCCGCCCCCTTACTCCCCCTTCCTCCCCCCCCCCCCCCGAGAGCCTCCTGCACGCCACAAAACAGCTGATCAGGAGGTACAGGGAGCGAGGGGGAGGTGCTGATCAGCGAGGCTGCTGGTGGGCAGGAGGAGGGAGCTGAGGGGGTATTGCTGACATATTACTGTGGCTCTTTGGCAATGTACATTGGTAAATTCTGGCTCCTTCTCAGGCTGGCCACCCGATTTAAGCCAAAACACAGGGTACATTTTAATTACAGGATAGATTTTTACGGATACCGTATTTGCCTCTGCTCCTCATTCTACTGAGATCTTGCTTCTCTGGATCAAGACAGTCAATCTTATTTTCCTAAATGATATTCTGTAAATCACGACATTTCATACAACATATGTTTAACAAAGAGAAAGTTCAATTTTTAAAAACCTGCTATATATGCAAATTTTGTGATGAAAACAGGTGTTTCCCACTAGTCATACAACACAGGCAGTCTACAAATATAGATAGACCTCTACGTGACAATACAGCCATGTCAAATTTTCTGACTGAAAAGAAAATTCCATGGAAATATGATGCAATTCTCACGTGATAGTAAGAGGTGATGAAAACTCCATTAGAGTGTAGTCTTGTTTTTCAGATGAGTTACTGTGTTTAAGTATTTGTGCAACAGAAGAAAATGTTAGCTAAAACCACAGTAAGACAATGGATGTGCCTGTATGCCAAATGTAAAAGACTACCAGGTTCATGATAACATTGAACCAATCTCTAGGCCCTTACTCAGGCAAACTGCCATTGGATTCAATGGACTCAGTACAAACAGAGCAAGGACCTCAGGATTTAACTAACTGACTGGATTTTATTTCTGGGCAATTTTATTTCTGATGCCTACAATGCCTACTATTTGCATGCACTGTTCAATTAAACTGGTAACCAACTCTAAGAGCAGTCAAGCTTCATGCCCTCTGGCTGATTCCGCCTTAGGAAAAGATTACAGAAAAAAACAGTCAGAAGAAAAATGTAATTTTATGTAGGTTGAGCAGAGCGATGAGCGAAGTTGGAACTTTTCAGAGTTCGTTTGGATAATTACCTAAGTGTCAGGGGTGTCCATCCGATGCTTGTCCAAGCTCTCTAAGATGGAAGCCCAATCCTCCTACAAACTGTAACTCCGTTAACTGTCCACACACAGACACCCAGAGTGATATCCTGGTCCCACTGAAGTCAATGGGAGTTTTGTCATTTACTTCAATGGGGCCAGGATTTCATACACTCATTCCCTCACCATTTCCAACAGACTTTGCATCCATCCTATCCATCTAAGTATTTATTCTACATTCATCAGTGTAATATTTGAGAACAGGTTTAATCTTCTGGGGTGTGTGAGAAAGACGAGTAGCCCGCCTCATCTACAGCCTTGGTGGTATCCATTTCAGAGAAGTCAATGCTCCACTATTGCTTTTAGGTACTATCATCCAAGACAGTTGACCAGGAACAAGAAATCCCAGGAACTCCTCTACTGGCTGCCAGTACTTTATCCCTTTCAGGATTTAAAAGCACTAGCACAACATGGCTACATGACTGGGAATATATATCTGAAGTCCAATAATATGTTCACTCCACATCCAAAGTAGAAATTACACTGAGAAAGTTCTGAGCGTCACTCAATTTCTCTCCATCCACAGAGCTAAGCTGCTTAGAGAACTATGAAATAAAGATTTGTACGTGCAGTTGGCAAACTTAAACTAAAAGCCACAAGGCCTGGGAAAGAAGCACAGTTTCTGAAGGGGAACAGAAAGCAAGAGAATAAAATGAACTGCAGCAATCTTTGCACTTCTCTTCAATAGCCAGCCCATAGCAGATACTTGCCTGGGCCTGGAAAAGAGGAAGACAAAAAAGGAAAAAAGTGCCATTTTTTAAAATCTTTATATGAAACAGGATATTCATTTTAAAAATACCATCTATGTATGTTAATATTCTCAACGCGGAATTTAAAATTCATGATGGCTTTATTCAAATAAAATTATTTCTACTTTCTCCATGGTAATAAATTACACAGGAACTTTTTATTGTATTACATATGAATGCAAGGACTGTTTCTTTAACCATAAATAATATTAATTAATTATTAATTATTATTATTATTATTATTAAAGAAGCAGTCCTTGCATGTGATTCTGTGGAAGAATTCTTGCCACACATTCTTCTTGATGAAGAAAAAACACATTTTCATGTAATAATATCTAGTCTTACATAGCACTTTTCAAAAGAAGTATCATTATATCCATTTTACAGATAGGGAACCTGAAGCTCAGAAAGGTGAAGGATCTTGCCAAAGGATACCAAGCATGCTAGTGGCAGAGGTAGGAATAGCACCCATGTCTCCTGCATTCCATTCCAGTGTGCTATCCATCGGACCACACTGCCTTCCACATTGTGAATACAATCATTCTCCCCCATAATACTGAATCTATGATAATGAATACAAAATGTGAAGGGGAATAACAACATTCTTTATAACCTTATGGATATGATTAACTCTCAGTCCATCAATAAAATCTGCATTAACAACATGCCCTGTCTAACCTGGAGTCCATAAAAATAATAAAATTCATCCATGTCTTATTGAATGCTTCTTCTAGAGCTCCAATTGGATACACTTCCCCCCTCCCTCCTCCCACCCGCCCCCAAACACACACACTTTCACACTGTGCATGGTCCTCATCCAGCATAAATGTGTGTATGGGGGAGTGCAATATGCAGCATTCC
Source organism: Trachemys scripta elegans (assembly GCF_013100865.1). Lineage (NCBI taxonomy): Eukaryota > Metazoa > Chordata > Testudines > Emydidae > Trachemys > Trachemys scripta. The sequence goes on along the minus strand of NC_048307.1, from coordinate 68,198,216 downwards.
TCAGAAGTGTAACAGTAAAAGGGATTCCCGTTTCAGAAACATGTCTGGCATCATTTCTAACTCATGTCACTGATATATTTGCTAATAACTGGGTAAAGTTGCTTTCAGTTTCTCTCTCAGTTTCATAACCTGGGCCCAAAAGTTACAAACTACATCACAGTCCTGAACACAGTGGAGGGAAAACAACTACTACTGATTATGAGAACAGTGACACTTGCCTCAAAGTGGGGACCTATTAGGCTGTGGCTTATTCAAGACATGCTTGGTAAAATGAGTTACATGAATAACACTGTAAAGTGATAAATGCAACCTAATAAAGAACAATATGGATTAAAGGCTGATCCTTCTTCCATGGAATTCAGGTGCAATCTGAGCAGGTTTGGACCCCTAAACTATTAATGGATTTAAAACAATATTATATAACTGACACTCCATCCATAATATCTGGCAAAGAGTCTGTCGTGTGCTCAATTTGTTTAATCACTGGTTTAGCCTCTGCTCTTGTGTACAGAATTTGCCTTTCAATTATACGTTTGTAAATAACATGACAACTGAGAATGTAGGTATTTAGATAACTTTTAAGCTACATATTATTTACCTGACAGTTTATAACAGCTTCTTTGGACACACAAAAAGGTGTTATCAGTCTATGACGACTCATGTTACAGTGTCAGCATGTATCTGTAAAGTTTAACTTATAATGTTATTCTAAAACCAAATCACTTTGCAGTAGGTGAGCTATTAATGACTGAAATTTTGCTACTATACTTATTCAAATATACAGTAGTTAAGAAAGTGCCTAGTCCATATTAACTAATGAGCTAAAATTTATGGCTAAATTCACACCCTACACACCAATAATCTTTGTGCAAAATATGCCTTGTGAAGTATCATTTAAAAACTAACACACAGCGTATCAATATTCTTGTGTAATGTATGTACAAAATGCATATTAAGAGTTATTAACATAAACTGAAATTATGACTACAATGTGTTTACCAGACAAGTCTGGGGATGGGGTAAACCGGTTTCTCAAAGACAAAGGACAAGCTGACACCTTAGCCAAGTGTCATCAAAGCTAACTGTCAATCACCTGTCAAGTGGCTATTCTTTGGCAATGAAGGGGGGGCAGGAACAGATGATGTGCATTTTGGCAAACAACATGGAACCTCTTTCACCACTAGACCCCACCTCTCCTTCCTCAGAGATGGAATGAACTTTATCTGGGGGTAATCCTTAGAAAAATGCATTTTAAAAGGTAACGATTATAAAAATGAGGTTGCGGGGCAGGCAATAACACAACCTCTCACTGGTCTGGATTGCATCCCGGACGTGACAGGCAGGGACTGTCTTTTTGTTCTGGGCTTGTACAACACCTAGCTCAGTGCGGGGTTGGTCTATGACTGAGGCTCCCAGGCTCTACAATAATACAAATAATAATTAATATTAATAATTTGATTTTTATAGATTAAACATTTGAGTAACAGGAATTAAAATGAAAAAGGATTGAAAACAATACATTTAAAATGTATTTAAAAATGTAAAATGCTCACTTCTATATTACAACATAGATATTTAAAATTTGTTAACAATAATTTTCCTGGCTTGAGAAGATGTCTGCCAAATTTAGCTAGAAGCAAAAATGTATGGCTAAATTCCAAACCCATGAATATGGGAATTTATAGGGGAAACATGAACATGAGAATAAACTGTTGCAGAACTAGCTGCTATAGAAAAGACTTCTCCATACATTTTTGCCTATTCATAACCTGTGAAACTCTGGTATTCCAATCTTGCCTCTGTTTAATGCAGAGATTGTTGTGCCAAATTGTTTTGATAGTTTCTTTACATGTTTTTATACCACATCACTCAAATAAGACTTTCAACATCTTCTTCATTTCTGACCTAAATAGAGATTTGACCCATCTCTCCTGACTCACCCTGCTATTTAATACTATATATAGAATTTTAAATAGTAATATTTCTATAAAAGTAATGCAAAACAGATCATAGAATATATAGCAGATACTCCTGGCAATTGAACAAATCTGTCAATCTGGAAAAAAATTAAAGCCATATTGTTAGCTGACAGCAATTTTAAGAATCTAACTCTCCTTTCCATAAAGGTAAAAAAAATTAACCAAATTCAGATTACAGAAAATCTATTACAAACTTTCAAGGCAATCATTTATTTCATAGCAGCTTTGTCCTAATTTGTGGTGGCAACTACTGAATTGTATGGGGCTTTTGTTAATTAATAAACTTCAGCATAATTCTGTTTTGTCCCTCATCTGAGAAGTGGTTTGAGTGTACTTTATGTTGCCCAAAGTAAATCTAAGATTTGTGAACCCCATTATGCTGCCATTTATACCAGTATAAATCCGGAGTAACTCTACCAACTTTCGTGAAGTAACTCAGTTTACATTTATGTAAGAGAGCAGAAATTGACACTTTAACTGCAGGCTATCCTATCGGTCAATGTGGTATGATTGATTCAGAATCTAAACATAGTTTTAGGGATTCTCTTTATTAACCCCATTTGGCAGCAGCCTATGTCTTAGGGCCAAATTAACCTCTAGAACAAGCATGCTCAGCTCCACTGCCTTCCCTGGATTTTCTGCTGCTTAACTCAGGTATGGATTTGGGCCTTACTGTGAAGAGTACCCTTTACACAACGGTACTCTGACTCAAAGGGGTTGTGAGCCTTTATCAGTGGTTAAATGTGCAAGAATGACAAATTACTTTCAACCAAGGAAAATTAATGTATGAATTGCTTCTGTCTATGCTGATGGCCCTGATACTGCCATATATAATGCTGAGAGAGACAAGGTGGGTGAGGGAATATCTTTTATTGGACCAACTTCTGTTACTGAGAGAGAAAAGCTTTTGAGTCTCTCTCACCAATAGAAGTTGTTCCAATAAAATATATTACCCATCCACCTTATATCTCTACTATCCTGGGACTGACATAGCTACAACACTGCATATCTAATGCTTGAAAGATGTGCCTTTCCATACTCTACCAGTTCCAATCCATACTCAAAGGCTTGCATCCATTCTACTGTCTCCATCCTCCTTTAGATTTGCACACATATCTACCTCAGAGCATACAGCAAGACACACACCAAAGTTTTGTACTGTTCACTTTTTTTAAACATCATCTTAATAAACTCTTGTGTGAGGAGGTGTACCAGGCTTTCTCTGTCCCCTGCCATGACACACTCACCAGAAGGAAAACTGTCATTTGGGAAAGAGAGGCAGTGAGTTTTGACCTCCAAGCAGCACCTAGAGAAGCCACTCGGACTCTTGTGCCAAAAGAACCACCAAGACTTGGTCCTCCAGTGGCTAGAAGGGCCGAAGGAGGCAATAACCAATCAGGATCTACCAAATGAAATAAGAAGGCTTGCCTGATTCTCCTGGAGGACTGCTGGGTGGAGCTCAGGCAGGAGAGGAGAACCAAGCAACAAGCCCTGGGACAGTGCCTCACAACCTGACTGCACTTTGTTAAACTGTACAACAAACTGTTTATTTCTGTTGTGGCATTAAAAGGCCAGGCAGCCATTTTGTAGCTAAATTTCAGTAGCAAGGGGCATGCAGCATGAAACTCCTTGTTCATGGTGAGCTGTGACATCTATATATTTCTCCTGTTATTTCTTTCTATTTTATTGCTACAAATAAAATGCAGTCTAGTGTAACTTACTTGCTATCGGGAGAATAATATTTTCCTTTATTGATTTCCTAGCTCCTAACTTAAAAAATAGGTATCATGGGAAAAGTTGCACATGAATCTTAAGGTTTAATTCAATTCCCAATTAAGTTATTAACAAAACTCCCACTGACTTCAATTGAAGCAGGACAAAGGCCATACTACATATTTTGTGTAATGCAATACATTCTCTGTTCTGAAAAATGTTAGAAAGTAAGCTAGTTTATATTATTTTGTGACTGGCTTCCCTGTTCTTATTCCCTGAGCATAAAAATTTCTAGTCCTAATTATGCATGATCAGGGAAGAGAGATTCTTTTATCTTGAGTCTTCATCTTGACTTTATTCCAGATCTCTACGACTGTATATACCTAATTACAGCATCTTTAGTACTGGCCCAGAGTAACAAATAGGAATAAGGAATATCTCCATACCTATCCAGTGGCACTGTTTCCTATTATTAGTCCAATATGTTATGGTTACTATATTAGCTGCCCGGCAATATTGTCTGAAGTTCTGTAGCCCGAAACCTCCATTAACAGATGCTAAATACAAAAATTAGTTTTTTACTTCTAGGTCTTGCAAAAGCCCATAAAAATGAGTGGTCAGTTTGTCCAATTTCTAAAGAATTTTTCCAAGATTTGAATGGACAACATATAAAAATACTAAAAGTGCTCTTGGCAGGCTATTCATTTGGATTGAGTTCCTTCTGCCAAGCCAACTAATGAATAGCTTATTCCAAGATAGGACTTCCGTATTAATTTTCTATAGCAATGGTAAGAGTTTCTATTTATATAATTCTGATAGGTTGCCAGTACGTGAAGTTTTTTTGGTTTTTCCCCTCTTCATTAAAACAGACATTAGTATTATGGTTTTGATGTGTTTGAGACAAACCTACCAGCAAAGCTCCCAAATTCTGTAGCTAAACTTTATACCTTGATAAACTAAATTAATTTAAAACAGAAATAAGAGTTGGCAAGACATTTCTGAGTTGGCAAATAGAGCCCAATCCAAAGCCTACTGAAGCCAATAGAAAGCCTCTCATTCCCTTTAGAGGGCTTTGTCTCAGGTCCTAAAAGAAGAGTTGAAATTTGTGCTCTATTTGATATATAACCAGAGATTCATATTTCATTTCTTACTTGTATTGCTAGATGAAGATCAAAGGGGAGAGGGAAAACCCCTGTTTAATTGCTCCCCTAAAATGTAGTTCTTTTGCTAGTTCTACATTTATAAGGATCCTGCTATAAAGTAAGACATCAAGTATCTAAATCTGAGTCTAAAACGATATCTCTCCAAACATCCAAAAAGAAAGGAACACTTAACCCAGTCAAATGCTTTATTTGTATCAAGAGAAAGGATCAGTTGTTACTTAATCAGCCCAAAAGGATGCAGTTCGAGGTACACCTCATATTATCAAGGATTGCCCTCCAATAATAAAGCCCAGTTGATAGTTATTAACCAATTGATGGTTAATCTCAAGCCTCATTTCTAGTATATCTGCAGAGATCTTCACATCCATGCTGAAAAGTGTGATTGACACATAACAATCAGAAATCTTCCTCTTGAGTAACATGTGACTGGAGACTTTTCACAATCAAAGTCTGATATGCTTCTAAGCAACCTAAAAGAAATGTAACCACAGGTTTTGCTCCAATTTTAAGCTAACAAAGGACTTCTCCACTACTTTAAATAGACAGAAAAGCTCTCGTAGTGCTTCTTTTTCAAAATGATCAAAATCAGGTGGACCTGTTTTTATTTTATTATAATGGGATATGTGCAATTTTGTTTTCAAATCTTGAAAATTTGCCTAATGATCTTTGGATCTCTGTAATCATTTCAAACTTTTCTTCTTCTTCCTTATAATCCTTTTCTTCAGCAAGATTTTCCAGAAAGATAATAGGTTTTAATTAGCTATCCATTTTATTAAACACACCAGGTAAGGGATTTTACCAAAGTTCACCATAGTATTGTCTAATCTTTCTGAATCTTTAATATCTTAAGACAAGTCTCCTTCTTCAAAGCTTCCAGGTGCATATCTTTCCCCCCACAAATAAAGATCTGCATTTCACTCCCTATCAATATAGTGATCACTTCAATTACATTGACACTTAACCTAGCATGGAGACCAACATCCACAGTTTTTCTCTTTACAGTGTCATGGTGCCTCTAACAAACAATTTTTTCTCTCATATACAAAGCCACATACCATACATATCTACAAGAAAATATCTGTGTAATAGTAACACCACAACATCTCATTCAGTTACACATTAAAGAGAGACTTATCTGTACCTCTAAAGAGAGAGATAATTGTGAAAGTGAAAAAAATAATACTTGGTTTGTGTTCTTGATCTCCTTTTTCTTTGTGTATCCAGCACAGTCAGAGCAGAATCCATATAAGAATAAAGGATAAAGAAATAAAACCTTTTCTTTCCCCCCCCGTTTTGTCTCCTGTGTGCTCATAATGTTAACAGCTTAAGACTTTTTTCCTTCTCCAATCTAACATAGTTAGCAAATGTAGATAAATCAAACACTTTTTTCTCCCCCATCCAGGGGAAAATTCCAGAAGCAATTACTGAAACTTCAAACTTTATTAGCCAGGGTATCTGATGCCTTATTGGAAATTTGTTGCATGGCCCAGAGGGTAGTTTAGTTTCTATATGGGGGTGAGGCTACCCTGCCTATGAACATATTCTAGGATGTCAAGAAATGTTTTGGCTTCCTCTGACATTGTCAAGAATTTGGACATTCTATTGTGACTATAATAGTACAGTGCCAGATACTAGAATGCAAATTGCATGCTCAAGTGCTTATGCTTTTTTCCCCTTCTTTTTTCTGTAGAAGCATGGGAATAAATTCTTCCTCTGGGTTTCTGCATTGAAGTCAGGAAAAACCACTTAATGATTTCCATTATATTGTACAGAATCCATCTCATGTTAGCCATAGGAATGTTTCCCTTATCCTAATATTTTAATTACATCTGCACAAGTTCTATATCTCAGGGGTAGATTTGGCTGTAAGTTTCTATGAGTCCGTTCCAGGAGCAGTATTTTTTGTGGAAAAAAATCCCCTTTAGCAAAGAGTTAAACGGAAGGATGGGACTATTCCATCTCCCATTCTGTTTATCCAACCAGTCTGTAACTGATCTGCAGGATCTTCCATACTATCAGACAGTCTTAAGTTCAGTGTTCTTTTTACTTAGCTAGGTAGAGGCAGAGATCTTGCCAAGCTACTACATTTCCCATCCATAGTTCAGCATCCGTTCTTTATTTTAAGTAGTCCATTCCTTGACATCCATTAACATTTCAGATACTGTTTATACTCGGTTTGCACGATGTGCAGACTCTTTTGTATCCTTCCCCTCATCTCTTCTAGCCTGAGCAGGGAGCAAGATGCTGACTTCTTTTCAGATTACACCACAGAATCTATCCAGAATTCTACTGTTTTCTCACTCCCACTCCCTGCCCCCCACTTGTAGAATGTTTCCCCTAGGTTTATATTTGAGTTATACTTCAGGGGCGGAGGGGGAAAAGGGGAGGATGAATAAAATGTAGTGACTCTGGTGGGGCAGCTGGGATTCAGGCACCCAGAGCTTAGAATGAATCAAGTTACTACCATTTGGATCATTCTCACCCTCATGTAATGTACTGGGCTGGATTCTGTGCTGCAACTCCTAAGAAAGGAAATACAGAAGGCATGGGAGAGGGGAAGGAATGGGTGCAGAGTGAGTTTTAGAATACCTTTGCCCCATCTGGATTCTGGGCTGCTGCAGAGGTCAAAATGCCCCCTGATATAAGTTATAGCATCCCCAGCAGCTTACAGCAGCTTCCCCACAGCTATGTGTCTATGGGCTTTACTGCAGCCCAGAATCTCGGTAGCACTCAACTCTACAGGCACACCCTCTCTTTCCCATGGAACTCCCTTTATGCTGTTAAAAGAGGGCAGCATGGTGCGGCCTACAATAACCCTACACTTCTCATGCCAAGTGAATTCTCCCGAGTCCCGGGCATCTCCTGTAGAGCCCCCATGCACAGAGGTGTATAAGGGCATGAATGCAAGGCAGAATCAGTCTCACTGTTTTCAATCCCTGTTTAAGTCATCTCATTCAATCAAGATTGTTGATCTCCCTACTGTTAATTACGGTCTCTCTCAGCTATTACATATACTACTAATGTAACCCACGCATCCAGAAGGTGTGTGTGGGTTACACTAACAAGGTGGCAAATACAATTTTGAACATCTATATCCTAGCCAGGAGTTTACAAACACAGGAACAAAATTCATAAGATGCCAATACAGGGTTTTAAAAATAAAACTATAAAAACATGACAGGGAAGTTGATAGGATAACGAGCCTTGTGGATAAGGGTGAAGCTGTGGATGTGGTATACCTAGACTTTAGTAAGGCATTTGATACAGTCTCACATGATATTCTTATCGATAAACTAGGCAAATACAATTTAGATGGGGCTACTATAAGGTGGGTGCATAACTGGCTGGATAACCGTACTCAGAGAGTTGTTATTAATGGTTCCCAATCCTGCTGGAAAGGCATAACGAGTGGGGTACCGCAGGGGTCTGTTTTGGGACCGGCGCTGTTCAATATCTTCATCAACAACTTAGATATTGGCATAGAAAGTACGCTTATTAAGTTTGCGGATGATACCAAACTGGGAGGGATTGCAACTGCTTTGGAGGACAGGGTCATAATTCAAAATGATCTGGACAAATTGGAGAAATGGTCTGAGTTAAACAGGATGAAGTTTAACAAAGACAAATGCAAAGTGCTCCACTTAGGAAGGAAAAATCAGTTTCACACATACAGAATGGGAAGAGACTGTCTGGGAAGGAGTACGGCAGAAAGGGATCTAGGGGTTATAGTGGACCACAAGCTAAATATGAGTCAACAGTGTGATGCTGTTGCAAAAAAAGCAAACATGATTCTGGGATGTATTAACAGGTGTGTTGTGAGCAAGACACGAGAAGTCATTCTTCCACTCTACTCTGCTCTGGTTAGGCCTCAGCTGGAGTATTGTGCCCAGTTCTGGGCACCGCATTTCAAGAAAGATGTGGAGAAATTGGAAAGGGTCCAGAGAAGAGCAACAAGAATGATTAAAGGTCTTGAGAACATGACCTATGAAGGAAGGCTGAAAGAATTGGGTTTGTTTAGTTTGGAAAAGAGAAGACTGAGAGGGGACATGATAGCAGTTTTCAGGTATTTAAAAGGGTGTCATAAGGAGGAGGGAGAAAACTTGTTCACCTTAGCCTCTAAGGATAGAACCAGAAGCAATGGGTTTAAACTGCACCAAGGGAGGTCTAGGTTGGACATTAGGAAAAAGTTCCTAACTGTCAGGGTGGTCAAACACTGGAATAAATTGCCTAGGGAGGTTGTGGAATCTCCATCTCTGGAGATATTTAAGAGTAGGTTAGATAAATGTCTATCAGGGATGGTCTAGACAGTATTTGATCCTGCCATGCGGGCAGGGGACTGGACTCGATGACCTCTCGAGGTCCCTTCCAGTCCTAGAATCTATGAATCTATAAGTTAACCTACTTTGTGTAATTTGGCTAAAGTTATCAAGTTACAAGATGATCTATTCATAGGCAATCACATGGGTTTTTAAAGTCTAGTTCTCACTAGAGAACAACAAAAAGTAGTATATAATAAGGAAACAATGCCTTTTTATAGTCTTGGCTAAATCCAAGAATATTTTCAGTTTAAGAGTGTTCATAATCTCATAAAAACTGACACAATTATTGCATTACTTGTCCATACAAGTAAGACATCTAAAAATGTGCTTCCTGGACAGTTTTCTAAATGTGACCTACAGTATGATAAACAGTACTGTATGCTTGAGCCACATTTACATGTAGGTCCTATCCTGTAATTAAAGACAGATTTCAAGTGTGTCTGTTCATATGGGGAAAAAATACATAAATATCCCAGAGTCAAAGATGCTCCAAAGGAAAGTAAGATTCTGCTGGCATAAGGCCCCTCAGACATGCAATGAATATCACCAAATAAAATAAATTTCCTAAGTTAACAGTAAAACTCCTTATGGTCTCAAAAAAGCTTCCCTAAAATTACAGCTACCGAAAAGATTTTTCTAAACTGAATGACAACCAATAGGGCATAGCAAGCTCCAGTCAAATTAACCTTGGTTCTGGTACAAAGTATAATAATAAAATAACATATAATTTGTATTTATATAGCACCTTAACAAGCTCCGGATACTAATATGCTTAAATCATTAATAAATTAAACCTCAGGCACTCCTGCGAAATGGGAATAATTTTGTGGATTCACAGATTTTAAGGCCAGAAGAGACCATTATGTCATCCAGTCTGACCTATTACAAGAATTTGGCCCTCAGCTGGCACAGCTGCACCTTTTTATAGGGGATTCATAGATTTCAAGGCCAGAAGGGACCATTGTGAACATCTAGTCGGATTCCTGTATAGCACAGGCCATTTAATCCAGTTTCTCCCGTACTGAGCCCAATACCGGAATAAGTATAACAACATTTCCCAGTTTTTCATATAGGAAAAAATGAGACACAGAGTTTTTCTTGGTTAGGATAAAAGGCATTATTTTAGATGATGTTAGCTAGCCTTCTCTAATTAACATGTTCTAAAACTCTAGGGTAGACCAAGGGAGTTGTAGCTTAGCACCTGCTAATTTGTTAGAATGAAGCTTATGCTGCCTGCATAGGATGATACTGTGTATCTGCTTCCTAAAAGTTACACAACTTTTTTTTTTTTTTTAAAAACAGACTCAACATATTACTTTCATTTGCTCTCCAATATGGAGAGCATGGCAGTCTGGATAACAAGGATAAGAGCAAGTCAGTTTGCATCAAAGCACAGCTCAATGAGAGAGCAGCACAAATACCACCTAATGAAATACTTATTCTATTTAAAACTAGTTCAGACATTACACTAAATAATACAAAGGATTATAATCAAACCAATCACTTCATGACTACAACATGTAGTAAAATCCACTTAATCAGAAAGCCGTTAAATGGGATGACTGGTTAATTGGGATGCTTGCTGGGGAATCCTAATAGCTCTTGATGTTATCTTAGAAGACAATTTTATGGTTAATTGGTATAGGTTTGCCTAATTAGCCACTTATAGCCAAATCCTGCAATCCTTTCTCAGTACTTCAGTATAAATTTTGACTAAAAAATTTGGCTCTCAATTGGCACAATTGCACCTTTTTATAGTGGATTTATAGATTCAAAGGCCAGAAGGGACCACTGTGATAATTTAGTCTGATTCCAGAATAACACAGGTCATTGAACTTCCCAAAATAAATTCCTAGAGCATATCTTTTAGAAAAACATTCAAACTTGATTTTAAAATTGTCAGTGATGGAAAATCAACAATTCTTGGTAAATTGTTCCAATGGTAAGTTAATATCACTGTTAAAAATGTACACCTTACATCAGTCTGAATTTTTCTAGCTTCAACTTCCAGCCATTGCATCCTGTTATACTTTTCTGTTAGAATGAAAAGCCCATTATTAAATATTCGTTCCCTTTGTAGATACATATAGACTCTAATCAAGTCACCCCTTAACTTTCCCTTTGTTAAGATAAATAGATTGAGCTCTTTGAGTCTATCACTCTTAGGCATGTTTTCTAATCCTTTATGCATTCTTGTGGCTCTTCTCTGAACCCTCTCCAATTTATCAACATCCTTCTTGATTTGTGGGCACCAGAACTGGGCATGGTATTCCGGCAGTGGTCACACTAATGCTAAGTAGAGAGGTAAAATAACCCCTGTACTCCTACCTGAGATTCTCATTTATGTATCTCAGGATCATATTAGCTCTTTTGGCTACTGTGTCACACTGGGAGCTCATGTTCAGCTGGTTATCCACCACAACCCCCAAATGTTTTTCAGAGTCACTGCTTCCCAGGATAGTCCCCCGTCCTGTAAGTATGGCCTATATTCTTAGTTCCTAGATGTAAACATTTAGCCATATTAAAACACATTGTTTGCTTGCACCCAGTTTACCAAGTGATCCAGCGCGCTCTGAATCACTGACCGGTGCTTTTCATTATTTACCACTCACACAATTGTGTCTCATCTACAACCTTTATCAGTGATGATTTTATGCATTTTTCCAGGTCATTGAATAAAATCTAAAATAGCATAGGGCCAAGAACCAATCTCTGCGGGATCCCACTGGAAACATAGTCATTGAGTGGGTATTCCCCATTTACAAATACATTGAGACCTATCAGTTATCCAGCTTTTAATCCATTTAACATGTGCCATGTTCATTTTATGTTGCTCTAGTTTTTTACATCAAAATCTCATGCAGTACCTAGTCAAACACCTTTCAGAAGTCTAAGTTTATTATGTTAATACTATTACCTTTATCAACCCAACTTGTAATCTCATCAAAAAAAGATATCAAGTTAGTTTGATGATATCTATTTTCTATAAACTCGTGCTGATTTGCATTAATTACATTACCCCCCTTTAATTCTTTATTAATCAAGTCCCATATCAGCCTCTCCATTATCTTGTCTGGGATTGATGTCAGGCTGACAGGCCTATAATTACCCAGGTCATCCCATTTAACCTTTTTCAATTGGCCCAATAGTTTTCTTCCAATATTCTGGAAATTTCTCAGTGCTCCAAGACTTATTGAATATCAATATTAATGGCCCAATGAGCTCCTCAGCCAATTTTTCTAAAACTCTTGGATGCCAGTTATCTGGACCTGCTGAGTTAAAAATGTCTAACTTTAGTAGCTTCTAGCATCCTCCAGAGATACTAGTGGAATACAAAAAGTGTTATCACCACATTATGAGACTATATCATTTGTTTATTCATGAAATGCAGAACAAGGGTCTCAATTGAACACTTACACATATTCTGCATTATGATTGATAATTCTGCCATTTCCATCTAGTTATGGCCAATATCATTGTCAGGATTTCTTTTTTGTTTCTAATGTATTTAAAAAACTCCTTATTATCCTCAACTCTACTGGCCATAGATTTCAACTTGTGTCCCTTTGCTTCTCTTATCAATTTCTACAATCCTAACTTCGGATTTGTATTCACTGCTGTCAGCTTCCCCTTTCTTCCATTTCTTTTCCCAATTATCATTCAAATTTTTCTGATTAAATTTTTCCTCCCAGCTGATTTGGCTCATAATTGTTTTCAGCTTTATGAAACTGGCCCCATTAAAGCTCCAAGTATATATATATTCCGTGTCTGGACTTTATTCTGCTTGCACTTTATAAATATGATAAGTCATGATCACTTGACCCTTAGCTACCATTAATTTTTATTTCTGTGATCAGTTCCTCTTTATCTGTTAAAACAAGGTCTAATAAAAGAATGCCCCATGTTGGCTGCAGCACTTTTTGAGTTAGGAAATTCTGATATATAATGTTTAGAAATTCCAAGCCTGTTTTAGTACTGGCTGCATGAGACCTCCACCATATGTCACTCAAACTGAAGTCTCCCCATGATCACACAGTTCCCCCTCCCACCCCCCCACCCTGCTATAATGTGCATAAGGAGGTGGTCATCCTATTCCCTAGTGTGATTTATTGGTCTGTAGTTGACACCAACTAATACCCACATCTTGTGCTTTATCTGTTAAGACATTGATCCATATGCATTCAAGAAAATTTTCTTCTGCATTATCAGTGATGGTGTATTGGTAATTTCCATCTATTTGGACTTGTTAATAACTTGCTTTCTTCCTGCTGCATTGCTAATCAAAGCAACCTGATAAGACTACAATGCTTGATACACCTGAACCTCCCCTCAAGTTGCCCTCATCATTAATAAGGAATTTTAATATTTCAAAGTGCCTGTCTCGGAGAATTACACCTCATGCAGGAATCTTATTTCAGGGTCATAAAAAGGTTAGTTTGCAATATAAATGACAGGAAGATGGGACAATGTGTTGAAGTGGAAGATGTCAAGCCGAAGAAACTAGGATTTCTGGACCAGTGTTGATGCAAAAGCCATTAATTAGCCACAGGACAATGATTAGGCTGATGGTAGCTAAGCCTAATACACTGACTTGTACTCCCCCATCTATTTGCCTATCTACAGCTGGTGCCTCTTGCCTTATACTTAGATTGTACACTCTTTGGGGCAGGGCTTGTCTCTTTGTTCTCTGTTTGTACAGCACCTAGCCCAGTGGGTTCCTGATCCATGACTAGGGCTCAATCCTTGAAGGGGCCATTTAGGGATCTGGGGCAAAAATTGGGGATGGTGCTACTTTGAGCAAGGGGTTGGACTAGATGACCTCCTGAGGTCCCTTCCAATCCTGATATAGTAGGATTCTATGAGAACTCTACGGTACTATTACTACTTATAATAACAACAGTAATAAAAGTGGAGAAAACTTAACCAGGGGGGCTGCCACACCTGAGTGACTGATCTATTACCTTCCTTGAAAAATAAGAGTTAAGGCGAACAAACCTACGCACTAGTTCCGTTCTTCTAAATAACTTCCAATAAAGGGGACTCTCACTTAATTGGCACATTTGACTGCCCATGAAAGCCAATGAATGAGATATTGTAAAGTCTTTTTCTATAAAATGAAAAGGTGAAAGACTGCTTCTGGGGGAAACAGCAAAGTGGTGAGCATAAGGTGAAGATGGACAACACAAAATATTCAGTGGGTCCCATTCTTCCACTACTACATGCAAGTGTCAGGCAGACTGGCTGTGGAGATGGCACAACACATCCTATCCGATGGAGCTGAGCAAGAGAACAGACTCCATGTCAAACACATATATGTCCAAGGAAGACAAAATGGGTCACTGAGGTGGTGGGTGCTGTTTCTTTCAGGGAAAGGAGTGCAGGCTTCACAGGATGATATTCTATAGTTTATAGTTCTTCTTTAAAGGTAGAGTCTTAAAAAAATGGGATGGAACAGCAAAATTCTACAGTGAGATGATCAACCCTCACTAGTAGCAATAGAGGGTTACTATGAATATCAGATTAGTAGGGGTCTGGAAAAACTAGGGTATCTCAGAGCTAAAACTAAAACCAATATATAAGGATGCTTTCCAATCATGCAGAACAAATGGGGTCAAATCCTGCCCTCAAATGGGTGAAGGTTTGCAAGACTTCAGTGCAAATTATATTCATGCAGGATTTAGCTCTAGGGATCCCCCGCATTAAGATTTTAATTTTATTGTTGTGTGTTAAGGGATCTTGCTGCTGAGCCCTCTCAAATGGGGAGTGCCTCTGATTGTGGGTGTGGAGAGGAAGAACCAAAAGATTAGAGAGAGTTTTCTTCTAACTCTCTCCCACCAACCCAGGGAGCAATGATGGCTAGTTGGGACTGATAGCCAACAGGAACTCTGATATCATCACCATTCGACCCTGTGAAGGTTTGCTTTTATTTCCCCCACTTTCTCGGGCCATTCCTGCTTCCTTAAGGGTTAGGGTTGCCAATTTTGCTTGGAGATATTCCTGGAGGTTTCATCACTTGACATAATCTTTAATTGCTAGAGACTCCAGGACAATCCGGGGGGGGGAGGGGTTTGACAACCATATTAAATGTAGTTCAATTCCCCTTTTCACAGTTCCCTGCCCCCTACTATGGTGAGCTGCTAGAACAGCTTTTCTGTAATAGAGCTGTAGGAAGCCTCTGCCACCACCACCTTTCTGCCCCAATTAATTAAAGAGCCGAATGGGGATGTAGTTCCTGCTGCTGCTCAGCAAAAATCTTCCACACCCTTTGTATTGCAGAAGGCAGTGGGGGAAGGAGCGGCTTTAAGCCACACTCCTTGTTCTGGCACGGTAGCTAGTGAGTGGGGACTTCATCTCCTTCTACCCTTCTCAGAACTGGTGGGCATTGAAGCAGAAGAACTCGGAAGCTGTCACATACCACAGATCCAGCAGTCCAGTAATTGTCAAGCAGAGCCACAGACCCTGTTCAACACGGACTCCAGACCCATTCTTGTCTAGTAATAACCTCCACTTGAGAACTTTGAAAAGCCATGTGATCCCCACAGTCATGCAGGGACTGTAACACTCTGCTCAGTACACTTGCATAAATCCCAGTGATGCTAAGAGAATAGTTCATGTACCGGGGGGAAAAGACCACACTCCTTAGTTGTTCAAAACCACAAAAGCAAAGGTATCCTTTCATACCATGTATTATCTTCCATTAATTTAATTTTGCTCTGAGCCTCCTTTCAAGGAATAAGGAAATGGAAGCACGACTTCTTCCAGAGTGTTGTGATCTCAGCCAGTTTTGTGTCTCTCACAATTATATTTGAAACATAATGACAGATTACAGGAAATGAGCATATGGACAGGGTGATTTATAAACGTATTTAAACAATGTAACTTTTATCAGCTGTGCTACATTAATCACAAATATAGGAACAATTATTTTCTTGTATATGATACTCACAAGAGTGATCAGGACAAGATTTGCTGACAACACATTTTAAAAACCAAGTAATACATTGCATTTGCTTTCTGGGCCAATTTAATGGTTTCCTACAGATAAGAGAAATCATGTGCTTTCTGCAAACAGCCAAGAATGAACATAGAATGAAAGAACATTTTGTTATGTATGCTGATGGAAAATAGGTCTTGACAAACAATTTTATTCTTTGATGAGATTACAAGTGTGGTTGAAAAAGGTAACTGTATACATGTAGTGTACTTAGTAAAGCCTTACAAAGGTCTAAGGCTTCAGTACTGCACAATATTCCAGTTAAAAATTAGCTCCATACAATATCAACAAAGCACACATTAAATGGATTAAAAACTGGCTAACAGACAGATCTCAAAAAACAGCTGGCAGTAGGGAATCATTGAATGGGGGTGTTTCTAGTAGGGTTTTGCAGGGATCAGTACTAGGCCCAATGCTATTTAAATATTTTCATTGATGATCTGGAAGTAAATATAAAAATCACTGAAACAGAGCAATATGGATCACTCAGTAAGCTGGGCCCATTAAAACACATTTTGTTTGAACACAGCCAAATGCAAAGTTATACATCCAAGAAAGAGGAATGCAGGCCATACCTGCAGAATGAGAGGGATGGAAAGAGGGAGCGCTATATACTGGAAAACAAAAGCATTGGGGGGGGGGCAAAGAAAACAAGCCACTAAACAAGATCTCCCTTTGTAATGCTGTGGCAAAAAAGGCTAATGGGATCCTTGGATGAATAAAATGAAAATAAACAGTCCAGTACTGACTAGGAGTAGGGAGCTGATTTTACCTCTGTGTACAGCATTGGTGAGACATACTGGAATACTGTGTACAGTTCTGGAGTCCAGATTTTAAAAAGAACATTGAAAAACTGGAGAATGTGCAGAAGAGATCCACAAAAATAATTCAAGGGCTGGGCTGGAGAAAATGCCTTACAGTGGAAGACTTAAAGAGCTCAATCTGTTTAGTGTATAAAAAAAATAAAATTGAGAGGTGACTTGATTCCTGCATATCAGTATCTTTAAGAGGAGAATATACCAAGTACTAAGGGGCTCTTTAATCTAGCAGAGAAAGGCATAAGAAGTAGCAATGGCTGAAAGCTGAAGCCAGACAACTACAAATTAGAAATAATGCAGAATTAAAAAAAAAAAACAAAGAAACAGGGAAGGTGATTCATCACTATAACAAACTACCAAGGGAAGTGGCAGATTCCCCATCACTTTTTGTCTTCAACTCAAGACTGGAAGCCTTTCTGAAAGATATGCTTTAGCCAAACCCAAGTTATTTGGCTTAATACAGGGGTAACTCGGTGAAATTTAATGGCCTGTGATATAAAGAAGGTCAGGCCAGATGATCTAATGTTCCTTTCTGGCTTTAATCTCTATGAAAATTGGGAAAAATTAAAGCAAATGTGATTATTTATTAAGGGTATGCGAGAGAGAGAGAGAGAGAGAGAGAAGATAGGCAAATAGCTTAGGAATATTTAAAGAGAATACAAGTGTTTGTTTTGTCTCTATATAGCGGTGTGTAAATAGATACAAAGACTGCTCATTAAAAGAATGCTACTAAGGTTAAAAAGTCAAGCACTCAAAAGTTAGGAAATGAAGAATGAAATTTGCCAACTCCCTATCTGTACATTTCCTGAAAGAGAGAGAATATATTCCATATGATCATTTGGGTGTGAAGCAGTAATCAAGTACTTCTGAAGAGTGCTCTTCGTCATTCACACAAGTACCGAAATGAAACATAGCGGTCTAAAATTCCAAGCTGCCACCACACTAATTCAATCACCTGAGGAATTCAGAATTAACTGGCAACCTGCATGGCCGGCTGTCAGGGAGCCTAACAGCAAATTGTACATTTAAAATGCTGAATGAAATGGAATGTGTGGCCTGGTGCATATATAATTACACAAGAGGTGCTAAGCTCCCCTAGCTTTGCTTGCCCTAGAGGGAGAGAGCTACAGCTGGAGGAACTGGGGGCGGGGAGCTCAGGGTGTCATCTAAGGCAACAGCACCCACTCTGCTGTGTGACTCCATGTGTGGAGTCCATGGAAACTCTTTCAAAGTTGAAGGTCAGTAGAAGTGGAGAGGCAGAGCAAGGGGAACGACTAGAGTATGTGGAATGTTCTCTATTGAGCCAGTTGGATTTCTCAGTGCTAATTAACCTAGAGGGTAATTCTGGGCCAAAGAAGCATTAACTCACCGTCTGAGCCTCCTATCTCCTGTGGGGTGTTCGATGGGTTGGGCGGAGCATAGGGGCTGGGACAGAGCCGACTGCAGTGTGGCTGCAGAATAAACCACACAGGCAGAAGAGAGGGAGCAGCCATAAGAAGCCAGAACTCTGTGCCACAACTCTTGGATCATCAGGGTGGCAAACTGGTTTCACAATGTTATCTAGGGATATTTTACGTTTCCAAATCATACATTTTGCCGATGACACAAAACAATTTAGGTTAATCTGGAAGGGATAGGTGGTGGCAGGGGAATTTATGAATTCCAGAATAACCTCAAAAATATTATTTCATCATCTCAGTTTACAGCATTCACTGTTGGTCACTTCATCTCAAGAATGCCATAGGAAAGCCAGAAAAGGTGCAAAGCAAGTGAACAGAAATTACTGAGGCAGTGGTTTCCATAACAGGAGAGATTTCCAAAAAACTTGGACCATTTTGTTTGGAAAACAGAATACAGAAGATTACAGAGTTATGTTTCCACACTGTTCCCTGAAAGAATGACTATAAGGATACTTTCCACCTTCCTACAAAGACTATCTAAGCTCAGTCTGCGTGGCAGCTACTGGACTACCATCCATCAAAGATTCTGGAAAGGGTGTTGCAAACCACCAAACCATAACCCAATGTGACAATACTAATCTGAGGGAGGGTCTATCATAGTACCTATTGGAAGGATGGAGGGTCAAGGGCATGGTATGGATCTCCATGTATTCAGGTAGTCTGGATCAGATAAGCACCCAAATTAAAGCTCTTTAACACTGATTTTCAATTTCAGGTTAAGGACACCCACTTCAGCGGAAGCGGTGGGTGCTTAGCACCTCTGAAAATCAGGCCCTAAACATCTCCAGTTTGAGATCCAAAAACTGAGGCCCCCACCATTAGAAAACATTTGTGAAAATGTCTAATCCTTTCTCCACACTCTTGCTATAAGCAACTTGACACAAATAAACACACCAACGCTCTCAATCTGAATCATGTTGTAGTATGCACAGAAAGAAAAAAACATCTCTTCAGGGAGGTGAATTTTTAGCACAACACATATAGTTTTTCAGCACAATACATATGCAGAGACACCCATGATTATCACTAGGAATTTCACAGTGTAGCAGCATTAGCCCAAAAGAGAAAGCAAAACAAAATTAAAGAGACTATGGCTTTTAAAAAAAGCAAGAAAATAGCACTATTTAATAGAGCAATAGAGGGCACTGAAATATAGTAAAGCCCAAATGTTGTTCTGGAGAAAAGGAGTTGCCGATATCACTCTCATAGAAAATGATCTAATGGTTAGAACACAGGATTCAGAATCAGGAGACCTGGATTCTAATTCTGCTCTGACAGCGACATGCTGTGTGACCATGAATAAATCACTAAACCTCCCTCTGACTCAGTTTCCCCATCATTTAAATGGGATTAAATAAAATTTACCCTAACTAGCTAACAAGGGCGTTGTCAGTCTTAGTAAATGAAGGCCTGATTTTCAGAGATGCCAAATGCCTGCAGCCTCCGCTTTAGTCAATGGATGCTGAAGATTCACAACACTTCTGACTATCAGGTTAATACATAAGAATGGCCATACTGGGTCAGACCAAAGGTCCATCTAGCCCAGTATCCTGCCTTCTGACAGTGGCCAATGTCAAGTGCTTCAGAGGGAATGAACAGAACAGGTAATCATCAAACAATCCATCCCCTATTGCCCATTGCCAGCTTCTGGCAAACAGAGGCTAGGGACACAATCCCTGCCCATCCTGGCTAATATTTGAGAATGTTTGAGACGCACTTTGTGAGCCTCAGAGAGCAAGGTGCTATTTAAATGCTAGGTAATGTTACTACAATATACTCCTTAGTGCTAAGGTGAGATTATTATTATTCTATATTAATCAAGGCAAGGCTTAGACTACCTTAGAATGAGAAGTTTTGACCTTTGCCACTTCAAATAGCAAGTTATATCACTTCTCCAAAGGAGAGCCTTCTATTTGGAAACACTGCATGGTCCCAGATTTTATAGAGGTGCACAAATCTGATTTATGTTTGCCCCTAAATGCTGATGACTCCAGATCAGGGCCACCCGTGGGGTGGGGGCAAGTGGGTCAATTTGTCCCAGGCCCCGGACCCCACAGGGGCCCCCACGAGAATATAGTATTCTATAGTATTGCAACTTTTTTTATGGAAGGGGCCCCCGAAATTGCTTTGCCCCAGGCCCCCTGAATCCTCTGGGCAGCCCTACTCCAGGTAAATGGTTGCTATTAAACTTTGTTACAAGGCCTAACCAGCATAGAAGAAACCAAAGTCAGTGGAAAGTATCCACCCACCAGGCCAAAAAAAGGAGACCTTTCAAATGACTCGCTAGACAGAGAGCTAGGTCTGCTCTGACATCCATGTCTGATTTCAGCATCAGTAATGAGGTGAATGATAGATCTGTAATCCCTGAAGCCATAGTACTTGACACATCGGGAGGCTTTATGCAAATAGTATATTTCTGAGTGCATATATATGAAGTAAATGCACCAGAACTGCATAGCAGAAAGGGAAATTAGTCATTATTTTATCTCTATGTGAGGTAGAGGTTCTTCTGATCCATTCATATTTTGCATATGAAATGCTCAGCTGAGAAAGCCTCCACCAATACTATCAGTGACTGCACCATGAGCTACAAATCAATCTCTTCATTATTGCTGCTGAAGCACAGAGTCAGTTTCTGATAGCTGACAACTATTCTGCTCATTAGAGTAGGTTAGGGAAGGAAAAATACATCAGAAAGGGTGAAATACACACACACACACACACGCTGTATTTCATACTCAAGATATCCTGAAGTATGTTGTTATGATAGATACTGGTAAATAATGAAGTGACTCAAAAGGCCACAGGCATATAATGGGTCAGAGTAGCCAAAAGCAGCACTACAGAGTTGAGCTCCCAGGTTCCCAAATGACTTCCCCACTCCTTACTCGCTTCCCAGATCTCTACCTGTGCCCAGATCTTGTGTTTGTTTCCTTTCATGGTTCACAGTGCCTTCCACCCAATGCATTCTAGAATACATTGTGTGAATGGAATGTTGCCACTGTGCCTTTCATGCAGATGGGCATTGGTAACAACAGATTCTGACAAGGATTTACATGTAGCGTAGAAAAGAACAAATGTTTGTTACTGGTCATGATTAACCCTCAAGTTCATGCAGCATTTGACATCCGCCTGAGGGTTAAACATGACTAGGATCAAATATCTGTTCATTCTGTCTGAACTACAATATACAATCCTGTTAGCTAACACTAGTTAAAACCCAATTAGATATTGTAGTCTGGGCTACTACGCAATGTCTCCAGACATATTCCTGAAAACCTGTAGAGTGACTAGAAAAAAAACAAAAACCCCACAAACCTTCTGAAGACCAGGAAATGTACATGTAAGGTGTGACTTCACATACAGCCCCATGACTTTTGAAAATAACTCAGGAACCTCTTGTTCAAATAACTTCAACTCCCGCACCCATCCTCCTGCCTCAGAAGTCCACCTCAGCCTTGGATGAAACTTTCCACCTTTCAGGCTGATCCGAGTTTTGTTTGTTTGTATGTCTGTTTGGGGCAGGGGGCAGGAAATAGATCTTGGATGGGACGTGAAAATGTGGCTTTACACAGAAAATCAGTTGCAACCTTAACTATGAAGAGGCAAGTACCTTCCTACAATCAACAAAGCCTTAGAAAACAATAAGCTAGCCCTGTGGTAATTAACACATTTCTTTCATTGCTGTTCAGATAAAGAAATTAAAGAATGCTGGTGCAGCTAACAACAAGTTTTTGAAATAGAATGTTAAAACCTCAAACCCAGCAGCTGACTTCAAGTCTTCACATATCAGAGTCTGCCTGAGCATCAGGCAACACATCCTTGTTGGGAAACTACAACTGTCATTTTACAGTTAGGGAATAAAAGAAGACAATTATCATATTGCAGGGGAAAGTCACCCCCAAGTCTCATCAGGTGAAGGGAGATTTTCAAAGTACTACCCAGGCTTTGTGCCAAAGATATACAATATTTAGGCTATGTCTCCGCTACCACTTATGTCAGTATAATTTATGTCATTCAGGAGTCTGAATAACACTTCCCCCAACCCCGAGCAACATAAATTACATTGACATAAGCACCGGTGTGGACAGCACTAGGTTGGTGGGAGAGCTACCGTCACTCTTTGGGGGTGGATTAGTTATGTTGACAGGAGAGCTCTCTCCCAGCAGCATAGAGCGGCTACACTAGGGATCTTACAGAGATGCAGCTATGTCGCTGTAGTGTAGACATAGCCTTAGTGTACATAAATGGATGCAATCTTTTTTAAGCCATTTATGGTACCCATCAACCAAAGCTCCTGTTGAGTGCAAACCTTCCACAAGACAAAACACCAGAAGTGGAGATGTGAGATAAAAATAACAAACTGGGTTATTTCATTTCTGGGCTGTCAAATAATGTTTCTTCCAGAAGCTTGTTTAAAAACAGTGCCCTAAAAAAATTGATCTGGGTTATGTTCCCAATGATTTTTGGCACAAAAAACAATGTTTCTCTATATTAAGAAGCCAACAGTGAATAGAAGTAAATCACCAAGTTAAAGAAAAAAGCTCTCTCTATATATTTTGAAACATTATAAAGCATGTTTATTCCCTTGGCCATAAGAAGAAAAATTCACTTGGGTTTCTCAATTGATTTAGTGTCTTCATGTGGATTTAAGATAGGTTTAGATTAGACCTGTTTCTGAAAAACAGTTTTGTGGTACTTACAGTAAATTCACAGGGCAGGACTATACTCAGTCCTCCTATAAAGGGGAGGAAAGGTTCAAGGAGCACTGGGATGCAGTATAACAACAAGCTTTGTGTGGCGGGAACACAAGAACTGCTCAAAAGCTAGCACTGTTTCTGGGACAGCAGGTGTCACACCCCCTTCAGTGGCCGTGCTCTTCCTGCCCACCCTGTAACACAATGCCTTCCCACTGGGACAACTGGTTCCGCCTACAACAATGGACAGCCATATTTTCATACAACATTCATATGCCAAATATGGGAAACAAACAGATATTGATATTATCATTGATATTAACATCAAATACCATTATTTTAAAAAGCTGAGCTTTCTCCCAATTGGGAAAAAAGGTAAGTCTTGCTGAATAAGGAATAAAGGAAAGTTGTCTGGTGCCTACATAAGAGAAGCAAGAGTGGCTAGGGTCTGAGTATATCACAGAAGGAGAGTGCCTGGTGGGGCTACTGTCTAATGGGGGTTAGGGAGTACCTGGGAATCTGAAGCTCTCACTGGGGAAGAGTGAATGAGTGAAGCAGACAAAGTCTGATTCTGCAACATTTAAGTCAATGTGAGTTTTGCCACGGACTTCAATGGAAGCAGGATCTGTGCCCTAAAAATGAGCAGATGGAAGCAATAGTCTACAGGCTTTAGGAGCAGATGTGAAGCATCATTTCAGACAGCAACAAAAATCCAGAATTAAACCCCACATAAAAAGGTCATTGTGCAAACAAATGGAAGAACAGGGTGGAAAGCGCTTAAAATTAGCCCTCTTAAATACATTTCTTTTCAAAAATTCTTTCAGTAACTTGCCCCCATAACTACATTTAACCTAGCAGATTTTAAACTCTTAATTAAAACAGCAAAAGTTACAAACTTTCCATTCATTTAAATTCCTGTTTTGGAGAAAAGTTTGTAATTGAGAAAAAGTCATTTAAATTTAATGACTATTTTGTTGCTAGAGTTAAATAAAGTGAATTTTTATAAGCAGGGCAACTTAATAAAAAGCATCAGTGCAATAGAAATTTAATTGAAATAATAACGCAGAGATGGCTAACAGCATAAGCTAAAAGAACACTAGAATTTGTGAGGCTGAACTAAATTTGGTGAGACAAACTTCAAGGTGACAAAGCAAACAAAGAGCCCACAGTGTCTATGATTTGGTTATGAAGCAGTAGTACAGAAGGTACTAAAATAGTTTTTCCTCTAGCCTATTGAATTACATGTTAAGTTTGTCGTTTCTAATTAATTTGGTCATAGAGTATACATGTGGAGAAAAGATTTATTAAAGAAAAATAAACGTTATATATACACACACGATCATTCATTCTAATTAAACAGCATTCCAGACAGAAATACTGTTCCAACTATAAACTGCTTCATCAGGGAAGATGGAAAAAACACAGATGAAAGGAGCAACCAGAAACAGGCCTGATCCTGCACATAGAACAATACTGCCATGAACACAAAAAATCCTAACTGTGATAATAAACCCAGGCCCTAGCCCTCATGCTAGCAATTTAAAAAACTCCTTGTGTGTTATGGGAAGGATCTTCAGGTGGCAGGGGATACAGAATAACTCTGCAAATAATGTAATTTTCCCTTCGCATCAGCTTCAGAGCTTGACATGAGAGGGTAGCTATTCTGGGCACCTGGCATACAAAGTGGGGAAGAACCCAATACAGTGTAGTGTTGCCAACTCTTGTGATTTTATCATCAGTATCTCTATATTTGGTGGTTTCTGAAAGCTCCAGCTCCTGGAGTCATGTTAATACATCAGTCTCAGCTTTGTATTTTTTTCTTTTAAACTAAATATGTTTCTAGCCCTCGTGGTTGTAGAGAAAAACTTGAAAATATCCCCAGGGGGAAAAATTTTTTATTTTTTAGAATCTCATGATTTTTTTTGCAACTTGGCCTGTGATTTTTTAGGTTGAAAATACTGCATTGCCTCTCTTTTCTCAAGCAAGATAGACAGGAGTTGCGTGGGGGTGGATGAGAGGTGAAAAAACCATACATAACAGGAGCTATGTAAGTACCTACCTAGACAGACCAACAGAACCCACTGCAGCATGTAAAGTAGCCATTGATCCAATATGTGGCTTGATTTAATATGGGAAGTGGTGCATAGGCTGGAAAGTACTTTAAAGAGTTAAAGATGTAGGCAATCCTCAGAAATGCTAATTCCTCTGTTACTTCCTGGTAATTGCCAATGAAATATTTAACAGGTGTCTGTGGTCCTTACTGCTGCACTACCCAACAGTAGCCTGATCCAGATGATACTACCCTAAATGGAGGACAAATCCAAATTACTCCAATGTAGTTCCCCACATCTGAAATCAATGGGATTATTTGTGTGAGTAAAGATAGACAGGATTAGGTGCTTGAACTGTTTCCTACTCAAAAGAAAGTGAATACAATGGGCTGTTTGATACTATACTATGGGGTTTACCAACAGTGCCTCTTACAGCATGTACTCAAAGGTAACAGGCGCCTTCACAAATCACAGTCTGTCATGCTCATTGAAATATCAACCCAACCAATTTTCAATGCCTATCTCTGTGTTTGGCAGCAGCAGCGCCTTTCTTTCGGGGCCATTCTGGTTTATCATAACTCTGTTTAGGCACTTCATAAAAAGATGCTTTTGGAACGGGCACACCTCACAGCTCTGCTTCAGACATTATGTGGCTGTCTAAACAAGCTGTACTGTCTCATTAACTCAACAATTTTCACTTTTAATGCCAATGGGCCCAGTCCAAATAAAATAATGATTGCTACCACTTTGACCTTTTACAGTGTCTTCCATCCATGGATCTCAAAGCACTTACTAACTCTCACAACCCCCTTGGAGGTAGGTATGTGTCATTTACCTCATCAGTTAAAAGTAAGGGACAATGAGATACATACTATTCACAGGGGTATTGTGAGGCTTCATTAATTAATTACAAGACTTCTACTGGCACCTTTCTTTTGGAATAAATGACCCATGCTCTGTATCACACAGCACATTAGAGGCAGAGCTAGGAATAGAAATATAGATTTCAGATTCGAAGGGTTTTAGTGTAACTGACTGATTTTAGTGATGTCTTTCTGTGATGGGCATCAGTAAAAACTAACTGTATATTTTTTGAAAAACAAGAGAGTGTTTGGGGATTAAATTTTACAACAACCATTAAAATAAAAAATAAGTCAAGAAACAATTTAAAATTCCTATAATTTTAAAATAGTGACCGAATAGATTTTTTTAAAGCCTCTGAAACTTAAAAGAGTAGAAAGGAAAAGAGCCATAGTGCCAGGCCCAAGGTAGGGCAAGTTTCAATTCTGAGCATGTTTTTACAGCCAAGTGAAAACTTCAAGGAAAAAAAAAGGGGGGAGGGGTTTATAATGGAAAAAGCTGGCAAGCTACTTAATGCAAATAAAAGGTGAGGAATATTTCACTCCTTTTAACAGTTAACAGTACAGGAAACAGTATTAAAACATTAAAAAAATCATTAGCATTAACAAACATTAACAGAGATGGAAATACAACAAGAAGGGCTGACCCCTTGGTAGGTCAATGAGAATTTTTGAGCTGCTTCTCCACTGATATCACCCAGAGAGTCTTTTAAACATTATCAGCACCCCAGGCAGAACGGTCAAGTTGAAACGCACAACTCTAGCAGGCCTTGCTCAGGCAAAGCTTTCACTGAAGTGACTTGGAATTTTGTTTAAGAATTGACAGAATTATCCCTCTGTCTCCCACAATAATGTCCTATTTCCTTGGCTAGCTCCTTTAAGTTCATAAACTACTGATGTTAACAATACAGAAGCAGAATTCCAGACTTTTTACATATGCGCACCAATTGTATTACAACCTCCCTCAGCATAAACACAGACTGTGCTTCTATTTGGCATCTTTCCTTTAAAATGAAGGAAAATATTGTACCTTTCACTATTAATTAAGAGAAAACCTCTGCTATTAAACTCTGCCACCTCTGACTCAATATAGGGCACTCTAGTCTAGTCTCATTTAGGCATAACACATGACCAGAAGTCAGCCCTAGATGTTACAAACCACCCAAGAAAATAGCATTTTATTTATTTTGTACACTACTGAATTATCAGGAATCTACAGAGTTTGGGCTAGAACTGTGAGAAGGAACAATGTTATATATTAATAATACACCTCTACCCTGATATAATGTGACCCGATATAACACGAATTCGGATATAACTCGGTAAAGCAGCGCTCTGGGCGGGGGCGGGGCTGCGCACTCCAGCCGATCAAAGCAAGTTCAATATAACGTGGTTTCACCTATAACACGGTAAGATTTTTTGGCTCCCGAGGACAGCGTTATATTGGGGTAGAGGTGTATATACAAAACTAACTCAAAGATAAATTGGTCTAAGCAGGCAGTATCTTATTTTTAGAAAGTTATCTTCAAATGATACTCAGATAGTCAAACTGTACGGTGTTGTAGCCATGTCGGTCCCAGGATATTAAAGAGACAAGGTAGGAGAGGTAATATCTTTTATTGAACCAACTTCTGTTGGTGAGTCTTAGGCTTGGTCTACACTACCCCCCTAATTCGAACTAAGGTACGCAACTTCAGCTACGTGAATAACGTAGCTGAAGTTCGAAGTACCTTAGTTCGAATTAGTTCGAACTTACCTTGGTCCACACGCGGCAGGCAGGCTCCCCCGTCGACTCCGCGGTACTCCTCTCGGCGAGCTGGAGTACCGCAGTCGACGGCGAGCACTTCCGGGTTCGACTTATCACGTCCAGACTAGACGCGATAAGTCGAACCCAGAAGTTCGATTTCCAGCCGTCGAACTACCGGGTAAGTGTAGCCAAGGCCAAACTTTTGACCTGAAGAAGAGTTCTGTGTAAGCTTGTATCTCTCACCCACAGAAGTTGATCCAATAGAAGATATTACCTCACCCACCTTGTCTCCCTAAATTGTAGAACAGCAACATTGCTAAGTGTTACATAACTTCATCAGTGTTGATACGAAGCATTGAGCCAACATTTAATAACCAAAATGGCAACAGATTAGGGCTCCAGAGTCTGCGCATAAATGGAACCCTCTGCATGCAAATGACCTTTTACACCTCCCTCATGGAAAGGGGTAAGCTGTATCTATGACACTGTCCTGTCCACTCCCATTCCCACCCATCATGACCCACCAACTCCATAGCAAATGTTCAGAGAAGCTGATACTATTTTAGTCATAGAACTGTAACTATAAGGAAATTTTTTGACCTTGAATGCAGCTCATTCTTAATTATTGCAGCATGATATCGAAGCACAACAGAGGTACTGGTTGGCACAGCTCAGTTACAAAGACTTTTGGATCTCAAGCACTAAAGTGGTCATTTATATGGAAAAAGGGGATAACATTTCTTAATTCAAGAACACCACTCCAGGAATAATACAATAAATAGGGATGATGGATAGTTTCACATTATACAGTAGTGAAACAATTTGCTTTTACCATAAAAGGGACTTTGCCTTCAGCTCATATAAGGAATTTGTATATAGCCTTATTCTCAAATGCATTGTAGCCAATAGCAAATTCCCTGCAATCACAGATGAGTCAAAGGAAAAATGTCCAGAACCACATGCCAACAGACAACTGATTATGCATCAGACCCATAGGCTGTTTTGCAGCCAATTTAGGAGCCAGCAGTTAAGATTAGCCAAAGGAGCAAATCTGTTGCAAGTAAGTACTGCAATTGTTTGTTCCATTAAGCATAAGGAATGCCTTTGCTTCAGAATTTGATATAGCAAAATGTAATATAGGGTTAATGGTAATTACTAGCTCATAAACTATCCTTTTAAAAGTCACAGTCATAATTTCACTGATCAGATGTCAGAAAAAAGACTTTTCTTAACAGTTTTTAAATCTGTTTTTAAAAACCATGAACTATCACAACAAAAATATTGTAAAAAATCTGACTGTAGGATTCTATATGATGAAGATTTTCAATAATCTTTCATGGTGTGGTTTCTCCCTTGAATCAACTGTCATATATAAAAGTAAAGCGGTAATGAAATAGTGAAAAATATTTCATCAGAGAGTTCTGGTGATGTGATATAAACTACTCAGCCTTGCCCACTGCCAGGACTGCCAACAAGGATTATCTGAAAAGCAAGAACTGAATAACAAGTAATTTGCAGTGTTTGTGCCATAAAGATACACACAAACTTTCTATACTTATGCAGGTAGAACTCAGAAGTACAGTTTGTCTTTTTGGTCTGTCTTGTTAGAGATCTGTATTACCAGTGTACTGGTGTGTATCTTTGTCTAAATGGGAATTGGTAGCCCGAGTGGGAAGCTGGTATACAATACCTTTAGCAAGTATGTGTCTATTAGCATATGTGCTCTGTAAAATGAAACAAATATCATTACTATTTTTATATGGCTATGTCTCTCAGACACAGACCAACCATAAATTCTTCTCAAAAGGAAGAGACATAAAGAGAAAACTTTTATGCCACAAAATGAACTCCATTATCCTGCCCCATTCTCCTCAAATATCAGCACCACACATACATGGTCTTACAGAATTCTGGCAATTCCAAAGTGAAGCATTTGTTAATGTTGTTTTTAATTAGCATTTATTTAATAAGTCGTTTCAAAGTTCGGGGCGGGGGGGAACGACAGATAGCTCAGTGGTTTGAGCATTGGCCTACTAAGCCCAGGGTTGTGAATTCAGTCCTTGAGGGGGCCACTTAGGGATCTGAGGCAAAATCAGTACTTGGTCCTGCCAGTGAAGGCAGGGGGCTGGACTCAATGATCTTTCAGGGTCCCTTCCAGTTCTATGAGATAGGTATATCTCCATATTTTTTTTTTTTACCATGTTGATTTTTCACAACACTGGCTCATTTCAGTTGAAGCTTTGGGGATTGTAGCAGCTTCCATTCACGACTAACCTAGGCTGACTTTGAACCAGTTAGTTTGACCCCCACCTATCACCGACTGCTTGGACCATTCCATATTCTGTAAGAAATTAAAAAAACAAACAAACAAACAAAAAAGAACTTGAGCACCTCTGCAGGGAAAAAATAACCCCCACTTTTAAAAAAAAACAAATAAAGCATAAAATTAAATATATATTTTGACTTAATTATGATGTATGCACATAACTCATTTATTTTGGGAGAACACGTCCCGATGTGTTTTTGTTCAATGTTTCATTACTTGTGCACTAACACAGAGGTTCTCCAAATTCTCATTCTGTGGACTGCTTTAGAACAGAAACAGCCCTCAGGGGATCACCTTCCTTCCAATCTGCCTCTGGACATGCCTTGTCTGTTCTGATGTGTTACAAAACAAAGGAATGTATTCTGCAATTCTTAATCAAGCAACTCTAACTTCAAAGGAAGTTCTGGTCAATTAAGGATGGTAGAAGTTTGGCCCCCAGTTTGAGAAATATGGCACTAGCATACCCAGTTGTCTAGAAGAGGCAGTCTCCCTAATCTCAGAGGAAGACGTGCCATACGCTGCACATTTAAATCCTGCCTGTGTTAATCCTCTTTTCAGTACCTACTTAAATAGAAACTTAGATAAAGGCATTCCATCTGCATGCAGCAAGAACTTAACCTCCTTTCAGTGCAAGTGGATGTAACTGGATACAATCTGAAGTGCACAGAAAGCAAGTGTTTCTGGATCTGTGCTGTCCTTCTCTCTCTTTCCTACTTCATCCTAGATTGCCCACTGGAACCCTGACCATAGCACCCCGACAGAACACATGTTTCTTCAGAACCCACAAGTAGTCTACTGCTATCTTTGGAAGAAGGGGACCAATTCTCTGACCAATTAGAAATAATGATAATTAATGCCAGAATAATAAGTGAGTTGAATTCAGGTAATTTCACAGTTTACAAAGGTTACCAGTGTCGCGTTAAGTATTTAATTGACTCTTCTAAATAGAAGAGAGAACTGGGCTACCTATAGGCATTGGCTTATGATATTCTTTTACTGCTTTCCCCCTAGTCTAAAATGTGCATATCATATCCTATCGGAACATGTCCAAAAATAAATGAAGTACAAATATCACTATAAATTGGCCTCTGGTCTTCCAATAAGAACTACTCAAACAAAAAACTACTTAGATCACACACCAGCTTCATGCCACGACCTCAGAAAAATAATGGAGGAGCAGAGTTCAAAGCCTTCCATTGAGAATTCCAGGCCCCTATGTGTACTAACTAAAGGACAGCCACCAATACTTTTCCAGTTCATCTCAACTGCCAGACAGAAACAAGGAGATGGCACTCTAAAGTACACTGGAAATGAACCACAAATGGCTTTATATCAATCACCTGGAAACAAACTGTCAGCCAGTGCTGTCGATGGTATTCCAAGCGTAATATGCTCCATTGTGAGAAACACTGTTAAAGTAAGTGGGCGGCTGCACTGTGCACTAACTGAAGTTTCAATGTAATCTTGAAGGCTGACCCTATTAAAACATATTGCAAAAGCCAATTTGGATGATGCAAAGGCACAGGTAAGAATGGTGAGGTCTGCACATGAAATGGAGAAGTTGCAACATTCTTCCCAATAAAGATGGGACTCCTGGCACTACCATCA
This sequence comes from Trachemys scripta elegans, assembly GCF_013100865.1. NCBI lineage: Eukaryota > Metazoa > Chordata > Testudines > Emydidae > Trachemys > Trachemys scripta. The sequence continues at coordinate 68,166,481 of NC_048307.1, read as the reverse complement.
TCAGGACATCCAGGAGTAAATAAGGAACCAATAGGAATTCAGGATTGCAAACTTCATTAATTGTACTAGATTCATAGATTCATAGATTCTAGGACTGGAAGGGACCTCGAGAGGTCATCGAGTCCAGTCCCCTGCCCGCATGGCAGGACCAAATACTGTCTAAATGAGCATCGTTTCCTCTATATGTAAACTTGCAACACTAGGACATGGTAAAGCAAACTCTGCATATATGCTCCTGTTGATATATTGAAACCAATGGTTTAGAATCTGGAAAGTTTCCCCTGCTTCAAAGGAACCAATTATTTTTTTCTAAATACTGAAAGCATTGCATCATATTGCTTATCTAAATTCTTTCATAAATTCAAACATTAGTCCTGGCACAATCACAACATTTATGTTTAAGGCACTGTTCACAGTCATGGTCTGTTCATTCTGTTATTTCAGTAATTTTGTCTCAGTGAAAACTGACCTAACTCTCTCTCAGTCCTTGGTGAATAACTAAGCTTGCTTTTAAAGTCTGCATTAGAAAACAATTTACTGATAACTTAAGCCCTCCAAAGGGCATCACTTTTGGGGGATTTTTTTTAAACCACGTGTACTATAAAACTGTCTTTGTTGTTAGGAAAGTCAAAACAAAGTTAATTTTCCAAAACAATGCAAAGATTTCTAACTTAAAATGTAGCCGGAATATCTCTAAGGAATACATCAAGGTAAAAGAGGCACAAAAATTGAGTTCCATTTTTTTTTTATGCAGAGCCTACTAAAGAAATGTTTAATTTAAAAAAAATCATGAAATATTAAATTTGTTCCCCCACAACATTTACAACCCAAACATTGCAGCATTGTGTGAATGCAAGAGAATCAATAAGAGAGACTGAGTAGTTTACTTCCCCGTTCCAAGAAAATGAAACTCAAAAACTAAACAAACAGCATGAACAGTGAAAACTGACTTTAAAAATCAAAATATTTCTTCTTTTAATAATTTAAGGAATTATAAGTAGATAATGTAAGGGAGTTTTGAATAAAATAAATAGGACTTTTCACCTAATGTTATTTTACACCAAAAATTGTATGCCATGTGAAATAAAGTGACCACTGATTTTAGACCCTTGTTACACAAGAATGTATTGTGTGTGTGTGTGTGTGTATATATATATAAAAAAAATATAAAAAAGCTTTCTTTAGGGCTGTGGAAGTTTGAGATGAAAACAAAGCATGAACTGTATGATCAGTTGTTTATATATTCTGATCTGATCTGTATAAACATATAAGCAAAGCTACATAATGAGATTTTTTTTCTCAGTTTTGTCTTATTGGCATTGGTATTAGGGGGTGACACAGATACTTGGTATATAAACATTGTTTACAAAATTGCCATTGTGAAGTTATTAATCCAATTGGCTGACGATTGGTTGCGTAGGAATCTGACCTAACTGCACAAGTCCCAATTCATTAGCCAGCTGTTGCAAAAATGCAAACAGAAAAGCTCTACAAAGACAGTCATTTAGGGCTGGTCCACACTAACCCCCCAGTTCGAACTAAGATACGCAACTTCAGCTACGTGAATAACGTAGCTGAAGTCTAAGTACCTTAGTTCGAACTACCAGGTACTTACCGCGGGTCCACACGCGGCAGGCAGGCTCCCCCGTCAACGCTGCGTACTCCTCTCGCGGAGCAGGAGTACCAGCGTCGATGGCAAGCACTTCCGGGATCGATTTATCGCATCTAGACAAAACGCGATAAATCGATCCCAGAAGATCGATTGCTTACCGCCTAACCCGGAGGTAAGTATAGAAGTACCCTTAGGAAGTACAGTTACGCAAGACACTCAGGTGGGTAAAGACATTTGGTTTTCAGTGTTGTACCTCACTATTATCTACTAAGCATTTTACTTCCAGCATTCCCTAGTTAACAGCTACAGCTTTCCCAACAGACCAGAAGATAGGAAGCCTCTGCTCCAATGAAGAATTATTTTTTCAAAAATAGCAGAATCAGCATGCAGGAGAGGGTTAGTGCTAAGAACAGTTTTTGATATCAACGGCTCAAGATCCACCTCCACATGAACGCTGGCTCTGGCAAGAAATGGTATGAGGTCTTTGCTTACTCTGAGGCTTTCTGAAAGTGCCCTGCAAGTTCTAGAGCTCAACCTGAATGTCCTGGAGAGCCACTAAAATTAAAACAGAGCAACAGTAGGGCCTGGCTGAGAGGCTGACAGGCCCCAACACCATGCCAGGTGACGTTGGGGAGACAGGAGGTACTTTTGGGAAACATCTTGCTTCCCGCCTCTGCTGAAGATGTTCTCCACTAGCAAAGCCCCATAATTAGACTTTGTTACTCTCAGCAGGGAGAGAGAGAAGTGTTACACAGTAACCATGCACACACACTAAAGAGATGTTCCTACCAAAAAGACAGGGGTGACTACAGGTAGGGTAGGTATGTCCCATTCAGAGGATTTCTTATTTGCCTGCAAGAAGGAAAGAAACCCTTTAAAAGATATGCATCCGAAGAAGTGGGCTGTAGTCCACGAAAGCTTATGCTCTAATAAATTTGTTAGTCTCTAAGGTGCCACAAGTACTCCTGTTCTTCCTTTAAAAGAGTTACTTATAGATTAAGTAAACTGAATGTTTAGGGGTTTCCCTAAAAGCTGAATCGTCAGACTTTTCTGAAGACTCTTTCATTGCTACAGATCTGATACAATAATGAGCATCTCCTAGAGGCCATCTCTGCTACAATGAATCACCCTGATGGAGCACATGATATACAATCTATTATTAGTGTCAGAGAGAACAGGCAACGCACTCCTTTTAAGTGTTTTTTCTGCCGTTGCATGTTCTTTGGATGCTCAGTTGGAGGATATCTACTTCTATAAAAAGGGTTTAATAAATGGCAAACTATACACTTTATAAAGTAAGGGTCCTATTCACAATTGACATGTGCCAAGAAAAATCAAATTCATTTTAAGTGACAGTAATGTAGAGTTATTATTTACCTCTTGTGGGGTAAGTAGCTTTCTGTCTCTGACTTCATCTCCTCTTTCAAATGTTAGCTTCCTCAACAGAAAAAAAGTCATTGAGATTTGCAGAGCACTCTGGGGATGCAGAGCACTAGCACTGTATCCTGTTTATTATTTTGCTCCCAACTTCCATCCAGCCTCCTACCACAAATCTGGAAAGAACAAGCCAACAGAAAAGTTCCCTTCACATCTGTCCCATTTTAAGGGTAAATGAAAGCCAGTTCAAGTACTTTCAAGTGTGCCCTTAATTCATCAGTTATTGTATTATAAAGATTTTACATTTGTTTTTTCTTTGTAATGGACTGATTCGTTTTCATACTGACTCCCAGGACCAGCCTGGCAGTGGTTTCATTAATGCTGCCCACAATAAAACATTAACAAGGCTTTTAATTTTATTAAAATATCAACACCAGAAGAGTTAAACATATCCTGGTTTCAATTAAAAAGAAATACAAACCCATTTCTTGACATCTGTATTTTTCTTTAGTGAGTCCTCTTCACATGCTAGTGTTTAAAGTGATGCAGTTTTTAGGTTCATAATAGTAACAGTACACCTCTACCTCGATATAACGCTGTCCTCGGAAGCCAAAAAAACTTACTGCGTTATAGGTGAAACCGTGTTATATCGAACTTGCTTTGATCCACCAGAGTGTGCAGCTGCCCCCCGCAGCACTGCTTTACCACCTTATATCCGAATTTGTGATATATAGGGGTAGAGGTGTATTGTCACTAACTATGTGGCACCTTCAATCCACGGATCTCAAAGTGCTTTACAAACAAATATAGTTTACAGAGACGATGTGTGTCTGACCCATCAAATCCTTGTCTATGCCAGAAGTCCCACGATGAGGCCAACTCAAGTGACTAAGGCTTTGAAGATCAAGCCGCATCCTACAAGGTGCTCTGCACCTTGTATGATCTCACAGGAAGCCTGTGGCAAAGTCTAGAATATATCCCAAATCTGAACCCCACTTCTGTGCCTTAACCACAAGACCATACTTTACCTTCTTTTGGTCTGTTAAAACCACCACAATATTCTTAATTTAAAAAAAAAAATGAAACCACAGCAACAGATTTTTGATCTTGTGACTTAAACAGGGTGAGAGAGGTGGGCATGGAGATGTTTTTTCTTGCTTTGATGACCTCATTCAGCATTCTAGATCTCTAATGACAGTGGCCGTTCTCTCACACATATGAAGAAATAAAGACAAGAGCCAACAAGTTTAGTTTTGTCTCTAACAATATATATTTGCATGCTGAAAAAATAAGTTTAAGGAAGCCAGCTTAATTCACAAGCCTCATCAGGTTGTATCCCCAGGGGGCATGAAAGCAGCCTTTGCATTTGATTCATGCTACTGTAATAAATACACCATTTCCTATATAAAAAAGAAGCTCGTGACTAGCTCTTAGTTTTTATATTTAAAGTCACAATAGCAACCAAAACTCAAGTTAGAAGAGGAGCACTCAGTTCCTACCTGTGCAGGCTCAAAGCTGATGACTGTGACAGTATCCAGCACTGAGGCATTCTGGGTATGCTTTTGAACAAACATATTCTTCTCTCAGCTCACAGCCAAAGAAAGGTGGCCATTCTTTCAGCCATCCATTTTATGACTGACAAACACTTATCACACTTAAAGAATATCCTCAAATGACCTTATCTATGGAGAAGAGGTTTTTAAGGCTGTGCAGAAGAGCTGTGCTGCTGGTGTCAAGTGAGTCCTTTTTTATCTGGAAGGCCAAATGTTCCATGTGCCTTGCAATCAGGTACCAAATTAAATTATTTTCAGCCAAGTTTACAAGTGCAACTTCTAAAGCCCCCCAATGGATATATTACAACACCAAGAGTGGTAAAACCTGTTCATTTTCATAGGATTCTCTGCTTGGCAGAAATGTGGGATAACATAATCACTCCCCATAACTGGTCAAAACTACCACAAGAAATTGATGGCAGTATTTAAGCAGCTATTAGTGTTTCTAAGGCTAACACATAAAATGAAAGAATGACTGATCAGAGATGGAGACACACCTCAATACTAACGCAAAAGTGACATTAATAAAACTGTTATAAATTTTTTGACATTAAACTTGTGTGCGCCTTTACTGAAGCTTACAATATATTTATTATTACTTTCATATGTAGGGTGGTGGAGCAAATGTACCTCACATACATATAATTTTGTTTATGTAATTATATGAAATATTCAAGTTAAACAAAGGAATTCCAGGAGGCTTCTACTTTGTCTCCTGACAAACAAAATGTCTGGAAGATAAACAGTCCTTAACCATAAAGTGGTTTGAGCACTGGCCTGCTAAACCCAGAGTTGTGAGTTCAATCCTTGAGGGTAAGGTGACCAGATGTCCCGATTTTATAGGGACAGTCCTGATTTTTGGGTCTTTTTCTTATATAGGCTCCTATTATTCCCCACCCCTTGTCCTGATTTTTCACATTTGCTGTCTGGTCACCCTACTTGAGGGAGCCATTTATGGGGCAAAAATTTGCCTGGGGATTGGTCCTGCTTTAAGCAGGGGGTTGGACTAGATCACCTCCTGAGGTCCCTTCCAACACTGATATTCTATGAACATAAAACCATGTTTATTACCCCTAATAGTGTTATACAAACTCAGGAAAGCTGCATTTTAAACTTCACGTTGCTTTAACTTTGTTCTAATTTCTTTTGTGCTAGGTTTAAAAGATGTATTTGTTACTGAAATTTGGGCTTTTATTAAGTATTTTGTATGATGTCTAATTGCGGTAACACATTGTAATTGTAAGGAGCTTGCATCGAGAGATAACAAATCACTAAGAGTACAGTGCTTTATGTACCAACCTGGAATCTATGAACTTATTAAACTAATTACTAAGAAGCCATTTAAGTAGAATATTTATATTAATTGGGAATTAATTAATTACTGGTAGAGCTCAAGCAATTCTCTCACCCAACTCAGGCAGTCTTTTATATAAAAAAAGAGGAGCTTTTGGACTTTTTGACAACAGAACTGCATTTTCTGTCAAAATAATAAAATTGAAAAATTTATCTCAGAAAATGGACTCAATAAAAAAAAGTTAAAATAAACTTTAAAAGTTATCTGATGTTTTCCCACCATGAGAAGAACAAAGGCAAGTAGAAGAGTGTGGCATATTCGTTAAGCAGACTGCATATTCAGGAACTGAAGGTGTCACCTAGGCCAACTCTGAAAGCATGAGCTAATAAAAGATTAATCTAAACTTCCCTGAAAGAGGTGTGTTTTCCTATACTTTCATAGAAATAGGAAGGAGAAGAGCATAAAAAAAACTCTGAAGTGAGCATCTCTCACACAGACACACACACCCTGCTTAAAAACAAGCACTCCACAACTCATCCTGCCCATATCTACAATCACCTGCCATGACAGCTAAGAAGTACAGAAAAGACTCAAGAAGAGACCAGCCCAAGAAAACCCCGCAACACGGATTGGTGAGAGAATGTTACCAAAACACTGCCAAGAGATTAGATTTAAAAAACAAACAGTTATGATGTCCACTAAGCAGCAGGGAATGCAAGCCCGTGCAAAATCTGTCTCCAAGAGCACAGTGGATGACAGCTAGCACTGTCCATGTTTCTGGGTGAGGGCAGATGATTGCCCCTTGGACTGTACTGAGGGAGCTTTGGACACACCTCTTGCTACATCTGTTAAGAAAAGCACATCTCCCCATGAGGCCTCTCAAAAGACACAGTATTTCCAAGCACTACCATTTAATGATCTTTCCTCCTTCCCCAGAGTAGTTCAGGCTTCAAAGCCATAACTAAGTCCTAAACTTAAAACATATTGAACCCCACATTTTCTCTGATGGTACAATCCAGTCATAATTACACCAAAATCTCAAGGAAAGAACACACAACATATTAACACTATGTTATCACATCCTAATGCAAAAGTCTAACAACAAAATCGTGCATCATGGCTTGGAGCCAGATTCAATACCCAATTAAGTCAATGGAAAGACTCCCACAGTAAAATCTTGGTCCCAGTAAAGTCAGTGGGAGTTTGGTGATAGACGTCAGTAGAGCAAGGACTTCAATGGCTTTGGATCAGGTCCTTAAGCAGCAGGGCGGGGTACATGTGAGGCACAAAGCCAAGATAAAAGGAAGGAAGGAACCAAGTACACATTTCTGCATCAACATTTTAACAATGCTACCTGTTGACTTGGTAAGAAACATATAATGTGCTGAACAACTTGGCCCAATACATGGTTCTCATTCTGACCTGAAGCACCCTAATCTTATCGTGATTTAACTAGCTTTTGTGTCTGTTGCATGAACCAAAGGTAGCGCCACTGAACAGGAAAGCAAAACCCTGGCTTGATATGCAAACTCGCATGGGTGATCGGAGCTTAACTAAGTCATGCGGGTTTGGAAGTGCATTCTATTTACCATTCCATATGAGTAATAACAGAAAGCAGGTAAGTAATACCTTTGCTTATTATACACGAAAACAAATGGTTTCAGGCAGTTTTTCATATGACAAGAATCTACCCTCTAGACAGTACTTAAAATCAGCTGGAGCCATCCTACTCGAAGGCACATATACATAGAAAATTTCAGTCTTATTCCCAAACAAACTTAAATAGTATCTGGATGCATTTCTGTTACTACTCATTGGCAAAAAATCTGCTGGAAATGTATTCTTCACCACATATCACCAGTGGTATGTTAGTTTAGCGGAAAGAATTTTACTTTAAACAAAAAGGTTAATAATTATAAGGGTAATAAGATAAACTGTAGTAACAAGGGGACATAAATCTTTATAAATAGTACATGGAGTACTAACACCTAACAACAGGCCAGGAATGCTCCTAAATCTAGTTTTTTATGTGTATCTTTTCACTTTTAATTTGAAATGTATTGCAAAAAAATAGTTAGAATTTTTTTTTAAAGAGGCAATTTATATTGTGGACCAGTGTATAATGAAACTTGATGGTCCCTGTATAACTATCACTGAAAACTATTTAACTCATCGTTCCTTCATGAAGTGGTAGCTAATTAATTCATACATTATAAAATGTGAAATGCTGCTGCAAGCTGAAGGCAAAAAAAAAATCTAGATTATTCTTTATAGTGTGCATTTTATTTAACATTATTATTTTCATTCTTTTCTAACAATTACTACAATTAATTCTCTTCAAGACATGAAATGTATCCTATTTATGGCTCTGTATAAATGATATGTAGCGATTATGTTTTATTTTTTTAAAATGCAGTAAACCAGAAAATATTTCCACTTTAAAATATAACTACATAGCTGCAAGTAACAAGCAGAAAAGTGGGCTACATGATACTCTAAAAGATTGCTGTTCACAGTAAATGCAGATTCAGAAACATATCTGATGTTGTATTGTATTACCTTTCTACTAAATAAGCAATATAGAGAGAGTACAATATGAAAGAGAGTAAATCGTTTTGCTCCTGGCACTAATATTTTACACCTACATTAGAATTTGTTATATCTGGACACAACAGATAAGATAGAAACACAGCTGTTGGCTGCTGTTTTTTTGTTCAGGCAGCAAAACTGAAACCAACATGAAAGTGAGGTTTTGCACTGGAGAAGTGTTTGTGCTCAAACGTTTAAAGGGACAAGTCATTACGTTCCTCTACCCCAGTGTTTCCCAAACTTGGGACGCCACTTGTGAGGAAAGAGCCTGGCGGGCCGGGCTGGTTTGTTTACCTGCCGTGTCCGCAGGTTCGCTGCTCCAGGCCAATGGGAGCTGCTGGAAGGGGCAGACAGCACGTCCCTCGGCCCGTGCCGCTTCCAGCAGCTCCCATTGGCCTGGAGCAGCGAACCGTGGCCAGTGGGAGCTGTGATCGGCCGGACCTGCGGATGCAGCAGGTAAACAAACCCGGCCCGGCCCGCCAGGGGCTTTCCCTTCACAAGCGGCGTCCCAAGTTTGGGAAACACTGCTCTACCCTATTTTAAAAACTTTCCAAATATATAAACATTATTATTCACATAGCTAACATAAAACACTATATAACCCAACTAAAAGTTGTGGGTGGACTATCCCAGACTCTCAAATTGCAAGGGATTATTCCGCCCTGCAATAGCTATTCATTAACTAAACAATTTATAAATTCAAATACACAACTGGTTTTTGCAGGATATCACAGAATTTGTTATCAATTTTTATACAAAAATGGTCTTTAATAGATAAGGTGTTGACACTAACTTTAGGTTTCCTCCAGTGGTTCTACATCAGGTACAACATGATTATTAAATTCCAACTGAGAATCAAACACACATCCTTTATTTTCAATCTGAAACTACTCTTCTAAGCAAGTCCTCAGTATTAGTAACAAAATAAAATAAAGTTGCTCTGTACAGTTTAACTTAATCCACATAATCGCATGCTGTTCAGATAACATAGGGCCCGACTGGGAGTTCTGTCTGTATCAAGAACACAGGATCAGATCCCTACAGTGAAAAACCTGACAGAAACACACAATGAGTCTGTCTTGCTTTTAAAAATATCCCAGTTCCTCGGTCCCCTTTGCACTCAGTTCCACTGCTGCCTCTCTTTTCCTCCAGCCAATTCATTTCAGTTTGTACTTAACAGATACCTGCATAAGGCTCAAGAATACATTACTTAAGCCCAAAGCCATGTGGAAGTGCCTTATAGTTAGTTGACATCATGTTCTTCCTTAAAATAATGTTATGATTCAGGCAGAAATGTTGTTTTTCTAAATGCACCTCATTTATAGTCTCTAAAGAAGTGAAAATTATTCTGAATAGAAGAACAACTAGCTTGCAGAGATGGAAGAATGTTTTACCTGAGCTGACTAGAAGCCCTAGAAACAGATGACTGAAACTTACATGAATCCTGTTAATTTCACAGCCACTCACCACTGAATAGCAGTGATGAAACTGACCAGACTTGTTAACTTGACTTGAAAATCTTCATGTTTTTGGTTTTTTATCCCAGTTTGGGAGAACAAATATTTCCAAAACCTCAAAAATTTTCATGAAGTTGAACTCAGGCTTCCTGGCCAGCTATACTTACATTCCTAAGTCACTTAGACATTCCTGAAAATTTTACCAAAGCCCCATAATTTGTAGGGCTCACATGTCACACAGGAAGTGCCTCAGTCAATGGCCAACAGCATTTCAACATGAAACAAACAAAAAGAATGCTTACTTAAGAATGTGGCATAAAAACCAGGGCATGGAGCACATGATCCTTTTTTGAAGAAACCAGCTCCTTCCTTGTCTGTTGTAACCATTTGAGATCTGATCTTATGGTGTCCCAACTCTTATCAGAACATAAGAATAACCATACCGGATCAGACCAATGGCCCATCTCATTCAGTATCCTGTTTTACAACAGTGGCCGGGCCAGTGCCAGATGCTTCAGAGAGAATGAACACTACAGGGCAACTATTGAGCAATCCATTCTCTGGCATCCACTCCCAGTTTCTGGCAGTGAGAAGGTTAGGGACACTCAGAGCATGGGGTGGTGTTCCTGACCATCTTGGCTAATAGCTAGATCCCTGCGCGGATACCAATTTATATCCATGGAACCACAGGGCTCTCCCGGGAACCACAGCAGCAAAAGGAGCAGAACGTGGGGCCGCTGCTCCCAGGAGCCATCGCCCCACGCCGTCAGCTCCTCCGGCGCAGCTATATGGCCCCCAGCCCCTCCCACTGGGGTGGGTACCAGGCGGCTGTCCCTGGTACCCACCCGGTCACTCTCTTGTGTTCAAGCGGCACGCATGCCCCAAGACAGGAGATGCATACACCTGTGTGGAAGAGCTGGGGGCAGGGCTGCGGCAGTACAGACGCGTCAGAAGAGCTCCCGGTGCCGGGCATTGCTCCTGGGAGCGGCAGCCCCACATTTTGCTCCTTTTGCCGCTGTGGTTCTCGGGAGAGCCCTGCGGTTCCGCAGATACCGATTTATATCCACGGCTATCCACATCCGCGGATATAAATTTGATTCTGCGCAGGGTTCTACTAATAGCCATTGATGGACCTGTTCTCCATGAACTTATCTGATTCTTTTTTGAACCCAGTCACGCTTTTGGCCTTCACAACATCTCCTGTCAACAAGTTCCAAATGTAGCAACTTAAGTTGTTTCTAGTCAACTTAGAAAATCTGTCTTTAGCACTTTTTTCCTAAAAGAAAAAAAAAACTAAAAGAAAAGAAACCCAGACATACCTTAAGCTCACTGAAAAGATAAGATTCTGGATATAATACCAATATGACTTCATTGAATATCTCGTAAAGCTCCAAAACAATACTAGAAGAAAGTTTATATATAAAGTATGAGGCATCTGCCAAAATGAAAGCAAAAACCAAGCAAACAGTATTTCAGATATGTTGATATATTGTGTATGGTCAGTTTCACTGTCCTTTCCTATGCTGTAGGCCGAAATCTTGAATACCAATCTTATTAAACTACAACTCTGAATTTATCCACTATATGTAACATTCCAGATGTTGTACCAGCTGGGAACAGGCCCTTAGGCCATCTTAGTTGATCTCTTAGTCACTTTCCAGCTTTTGCCAGGCATTCTTCCAAAAATATGAGGGAAAGTGTTAAAAACAGATGTCAGAATTAATGTTTTTTTCTTAGTGGTAGGAAATACAGAAAACTTGCACCCACACCTATTTTATGAAATATGAATGTTGTCAACAACCATAAGTTAATTTGAAATTAAATCATAACACAGTAAACTTAATTCTTACAGTGCTTTTTTGACAACAGGCCAGTCTCCATCAGTCTGTTCTTTGAAAATATTACACAGTCATTTGGATTTTTTCATTAAGTTGGAGAAAACCTCTGATGTTGTCAATGCACAAAAAGAAATTTATATCCCTCATTCTAAAAAAACAAAAGTAACATAAAATGTAAAATGTAGACTAGAATGACTGTGATTCACTATAAGCTTTATGAGAATGCTTAAATAACCATACATTATTAAACTAGTCTTGTGCATTGCTGTATTGTGTGTAAAAGAAAGCATGATGGACATAATCACGCAAGATGAGTTATTTCAACTTTCACTCACTACAACGTGAGTGGAAGGTGCTTGGTTCCTCCCAGGAGAGGCTTGCTATCGTCAGGAATGGATCTGATGGGAGTTTTGCCATGTACTTCAAAAGGACTGAATTGAGAACTACACCTTGATCCCTGAATCACTTCTCCAAGTGTGTAACTTATGTGAACAGTCCCACTGATGTCAATGGGACTACCTCACATGAATTAAGTTATACATGTGCATAAAAGTATTTTCAGGGTCAGTTCGTAGACAGTCAGGTTTTGGGGGCAGGGACCATCTGTTCTATATGCTCTGTATACAATCCTAAACATTCTGTCCACATTCACAGAAGTACTTAACAAAACCATGCAGAATGAATCTTCTGACAGACTTCAGCAAAAACTTTGTGCCCTATGTAGTACTTTAAGTCTGCCTTGCAGCATATTTAAAAGGATGATTTGGGATGTGATTCGAAACTGCAGAGCTCTATACCCTGCTTTGGGACAATTTTTACACTGTCTCTTTGTACCTGAAGATTGGGCCCAATCTTTTAAATAGGGTTTCCACCTTTCTAATGGCTGGTAACTGGACCCCGAAGGCCCCACCCCGCTCTGCTTCTTCCCCCACAAGGCACCACCCCCATCACTCACAGGGTCTTCATCAGCACAGCTGAGGCTGCCTTGCCCACTACCTGCAGGCTGCACAGGGCCACGCGCCACCATGAGTTGCACAGGTAGCCTGGCCCCAGAGGTGGAGTGGCTGCTGCTGTTGCGATACCTCCTTCCTTCTGCTTAGGGTTGCCATTTTTTCAACAGATCAATAAAAACAGGACATCTGGGCTTGTCAAATGGCATCCGGACACACAAGCCGAAACCCGGACTGTCTGGGTGAAAACAGGACGGGTGGCAACCCTACTTTTAAACCAATTCTGTGATATAGTCTACTAAAAGACAGCAAGTCAATTTGACAGGAACATTGGATAGACAACTTTCACTCACTCCCTTCATATTCATTAGAACACAGAGCTAAAAATATGAGAAAAACAGAACATTTTCTAGCCTTAACATTAAAGCAGCAGAGGAGAATGAACATTAACTGGCAGGTTCATGGCAAAAAGTATAAAAAAAAATTGCAGAAGGAACAAAACTTCTCTTTGAATTGGAATGATAAAAAGGGAACGGCAGGCTTTGATTTAGCCCAAATAGTAAAATTTGCTCTTTAGGAACCAGTTCTGTTATGTATATTCACCTACAATATTACCTTGCTATTGCAAATAGACACCTCCCCTCCACACATACAAAACAACATTTAAGGTGGCAGAATTGGGGTTTCAGAACATAATATTTACTCATAAGAGAATACATTTTGTACCATCTACTATTACTATCCAAAAGGCCAAATTACAAAAAACTGCCTTTAAGCCAGTGCATCCTATTACAAATATTGACATATATTTTTAAGTATTTAATTTTTGCAGTGTAAGCAATATGTGAAGCAAGTCTATTTTTGTAGGTGGTGTAACAACAAGAAGTATTCTGTTACAGTGCCTCGTACTGAAGTTAGAAGAGTTGACTGAGGGAGTGGGGTTTGTTACAACAGCTTAACTGCATACAAAATTAAAAGCACTCAGAAGAACTTCACTGATCCACAGGATACATAAATAATACAAAACATTATTCAGTTTCACTAAAGATGCAATAGGAGATTACTAAAGAGAGGTCTATTTTGCTAAGACTTCATAATGTGCTGTGGCATACCATGCAAATAATGAAGTAGCAAATCATTAGAACTAACATTATCAAAACTTAGTACATTTCATGATTTGTGCGTGTTTGGTCTCTTACTTGCTAATTAAGAAAATTCTATTATTGTTAAGGAATCTGTCCATCATTGGTGCAACTTAGTGAAGTTTTTCTATGTGATGTGTTTTTCCTACAGCTTTTTTGCATTTATTGCATCAGATTTGAAAATAGCTAAGGGTCTTTCCCTGAAGAGTAATGAAACAATAGGGGTGTTCATGTTCTCTAGTATTTATCCAATTTTTCACTAACTGCTTAACCTGGCATTAGACAATATTTCTGTTGGTGTATCTGTAAAACCTCAGTGCCTGATCCTGACCCCACTGAAGTCAGTGGCAAAACTCCCATTGACTTTAATGGTGTTGGGCCTGAACCAAAGCCCATTAAAATAAATGGGAGTTTTTGGATCAAGGCCTAAATCAGCAAGCAAAGAGAAACCTATAGATTTCTGACTACACTCACAACCATCTCCTGCAGGTTAATTTAAAAGCTACACTTCAGCAAATTTTTGCTATTGAGCCTAATCAGTCACAAATTATCTTGCCTGTCCTTCATAAACTGGGAAAGCAGTTGCCCATCCTCCAACCCACCCCATAGATGGGTCCCATTACAATTTTTGCAGTGGGAACAGTCAACTGTAGTCTTTTTCTGTGCTCAGAAAGGGACTTTTTGACCCTCTGTCTGAGCATCTGTCAAAAAATAGGTAGGGGCTTTAGACACCACATAACAGGAGTGTTGTCTCAAACTGAGAAACTTGTTTATAAAGCAACTTAACATTTTAGCATGTATGGAATTATGAGGAAAGGAAGGGAGTGGCTGCCTTAAATCACATTGTGACTGGATCACTGGTTACATTCACAAAGACATATTATTACAGTATTAATAGGTAACACAGCAGCTGCTGAGAGCTGGGAAATAAAGAATGCAATCCCCTTTTTACTCTTATATTAGCAGCACTTTAGTATTTCATGTTACAAAGCCTAGTACAGTTTATGGTTGATATTAAGAGCATTAAAAGGCTCAGAATGCCTCTTAGTCTATGTTGACATGTATCATAACGTGTAATCCTTGGTAAATGTTGAAAATAATAATAAGAAACACAGATGTCAAAAACTACTAAAATTAATCCAATAAGGAGAAGATCCACTCAGATATCTACGTTTAGTGTTTTGGCTATTTACACCAAAATCTTTAACTAGTGTATGTAATCCTCCTTCTGGCCAAACAGCTTTTGAAGACTCTGAGCCAGTGTAAATAAATCAAAATCACTGTCAATGTTGACAATTATTTTTATGATGGTGTGGAGTAAAATAAATGTTTTAAGTGGCAAAACTACCATACATTAGTTGCAATTAATGGGTCTGTCCCATGGCTGGTTCATTATACAGGTATTAACAATATCTGCCACTTTAACTATTTCTAGAAATAGTCAATGAATGCAGATTAATAAAAGAATGTATCTGCAGAATTAGTAGCAGATATAAATTAAACAGGACTTTGTTTAGCTTCTAGCATTTGGAAATCAACATGACATGCAATATGTACCATAAATTTACTTGCCAATGTAAGCAGAGTCAGGATGAGCTCTACCCTGACATTGGGTGATGAATTGTGGTGAGTTGTGCAAAAGAACTTCAGGGGCTGATATTGTTTGCATAGGCACAACCACCCCGCCTAGCATGTGTCCACAGCAGCTCAAATGGTCACTTTGGCTGCTGTGGGATCCCCAGTTTCTCTGTTATTGGGGCATGAAAAATAAAAAGTGTTGTTACCCTGATTATGTGAATCAAGGCCAGTGGAACTGTTTTATGACAGAGGGACTCGCCCTCAACTAAGTAGCACTCACTAGACAAGGGACATGGGTTCCAAAACCCAGTGAATTGAGAGAGGCTGGAGACAGGTATTTGTACCTGGTGGTGTGGGCCTCTTTTGAGAGCCTGAAAACCAATTCCACCGTCTCATCTCTCCACTGTTGAATATCAGAGCTAATTTTGAATCCATTAGGAATCTAGTTGCAGGCTGCTAAGCTGAATTCATTTTGGGCCAATGGTGCATCAGCACTGGGGCGCCCCTTCTACAGGCTGAAATCACTGAGTGCTGAGTTAACTAGTGGGAGGGCCTGAAGATATATTGTTAAGAGTTTGTGGGATGGCTGGAGTGGCTCACGGGATGGCTGGTGGGGTGGAGTGGAGCGGCTTGAGGTGAAGGCTGCAGCAGAACCCCATGGAGAGGCAGGGCAGTCGGCCTCAGATCACGTAAGGTGCCCCTTAACACCCCATACCCCTCCCCCATTTCCACCCAGGCTGGGGGGTAAAACTCTACAGATAAACTTTTGAACTCTGGGGCTGTATTGACCAGGGACAGAGACTTTTGGGGTGTTTGGACTTTTGGGACTTTGGGTGATTTTTGCTGGACTTAAGAACCAAAGGGAAAGGACACGGCCCAATGAACCCTAGTTGTGGTGTTTTCCCAATTGAATGCCGATGTCATTTACCTCATGTTATTAAAAATTTTCTGCTACACCAAGACTCTGTGCTTGTGAGAGGGGAAGTATTGACTTTTTGAGGCACCCAGGGGTGTGTGTAAGATTTTCCCAGGTCACTGGGTGGGGACTCAAGCTGGTTTTGTGTTACGTTGTTGGGAGGGGACCCCAATGTACTGAACCCGGCCCTTGCTGCTATCAACTCGGCCTGGCAGAAGGGTTACACCATGATGGAGAGACATTGAAAGGATAATTGCAGATTCAATGTGAATGTAAGGAAATTTTTCCACATAACCATACGCACTATTTTATTTAAATTATCCAGACTATCTTGCAAAGTGATGAGATTATATCAGATGAAACATCTTCAGCATGGTGAATTCTGCAAGGCCACAATTGCACTCAGAATCCTTCTTGAGCCAAATTAACCAAAGCATCTTCAGAGTTGTTTTTACACTAAGTATTTATAGGTTTAGCACGTCGCTAACATACAGTAGCTACTACAGAATCTCACAGCAACTCTAAATGTTCTCTGTGATGAGAACAGACCAGAAAAAAAAATCAAATTAAACATACATATTTTTGTTAAAACACTCAGCTATTAAATCATTATTTTACTTGATAATTTGTGTAATTTTTCAGACAGCTTTTAAACAGTTTATCCTTATTATTTAAAAAATAAAATGTAATCATTGTTTTTCATGACTGAGAAAAAATAGCCAAAAATAAACCTGTGCAAAGCTATTGCTACAGAATGTATCTATACCACTTTAGTAACAGAACTGTGCTAATAAGTTGATTATAGGCAGATAAAGTCCATTGACATATTAACGTCTCCTCTCCATGCAGAGCCCAAAGAATGTCTTTCCTTGAGATACAAATACAGCTTCAAATGACATGTTTGCTGCAGTACTTGAAGTATATCTTTTCTGAATTAGAAGCATCCCTGTGCTACTGTATTTCAATGAACTCTCAGTGATAGATGAGAACAGTGTTGTGTCAGAACTGTTTAAGCAAGGGATCTCTTCAGCTAGCTCCAGCCTTTTTAGCGTCTTAATTTAGAAGGGAAAAGCTAAACCTTCATCAATGTCACAATTCTTGGATAAGTACATGAGCCAACTGGGAGGGAGGAGGGGAAAATGTGCTAATTACCTTGTACAAATCTGAAAATAATGCTTCTGTGCAATGCTAAAGAGGGTTTAACAATTTTTACATTTCACTCTATTTATTCATCTTTCAGTCAACGAGGTCATGTAAAAGGTCTGGTATATACGTTGTTAATTTAAATCAGATGTTTTCTTTGTTACTAATTGATTATAACAGAAAAATAAAAAACTTCAAGATGGATTTATTTTCATGTGGACCATTTTCTGGTAGCTCTTAGAGAATTAAAGCGCTAATCTAAAAATACAACTAGGAATTTAAAAACAATTTGTGAGTTATAAATAGAAAGCCTTGAAATTGGGGGAAAAATAGTAAAGTGGATTAAAAAAAAAAGTGAAAAATTCACAGTAAGCACAGAAGCGGATGGAGACATAAACAGACAGACAAGAGATGAAGGGTTCTGTCCTACTGCAGACCCTACTTATGAGAATAGTCCTGACACATGCACATTCATGGGTGGATCCTGCAGATTCCCTTTTCATGTAACTCATGTGTTTCAGTGACATTACTAGCATGAGTAGAGCTCTGCAGGACCAACCCATTCGGGGAGAGACAGGGCAAAAGAGAGAGAAACACACACACACACACACACACACTCAGATTACACACAAACATCTATTTTCAAAATAAAATTAGACCTCAAATACAACCCAGAAATACAATCTATTGTTGAAAATAAAATTAACCAAACAAGGAAAATACTAAAATGGACAAAAAGATCAGAAAATAATATGTTTTAATAATCCAATTGTGTTCCCCCTGTTAAAAAATAAATCTAAATCAGCTGTCATAACTAAAATGTTTCTTCTCATTTTAGGGCCTGATCCTATTCCCGCTCAAGTCAATGACCCAATCCTGGGCTGTGCCCAAGATGTTCTAAGCACAGTGCAGGATATGGCATATCGAGGAAAAAAAAAAAAAAGCTAACTTTATGCCACCCTCATTCGTCCTCTTCCCCCCTCTCCCCTGATCCTGAACCAGCTGGAGTCAGTTGGTCCCTTGTGTAAATTAGAGCAGCCTCAGAGACCCAATGAGCCCTTCCAGCATCCAAGAACTGTTACAGAGCAGGGAAGTCTTGGCCATGCTCCTTTCTTCCCAGACAAGCCCTCTCTGGGAAGCACCTGGAGAAAGTTAATGCAGGAGCTGCTCTGGCAGCTCCATGCTATGGGGAACCTCCACCACTAGCTGGGTAAAGACAATTATCTCAACCACAATAAGGCCAAGTTTCTGATCCAAAACTGACTTCAAACAGGAACAAACTCTTACTTGCTGTTTGTGGCAGGTATTTAATTAACCAAACCTTAAATAATATAGTTTATAACTGGCTAAGTATATTTTCAAGCAGGCATAGGGTTTTCCTGATCAAATTACATGATAATTTTCAAACTCTATGTTAAGGCACTGATCTTGCAAAGGGACCTGTGCAGAGGCCCACTGGCTGCAGTGCATAAGGGTCCACCTGCACTGATCTTTTTTCCCCAGAGTGAGAACTTATACAGTAACACTAGGTTTGGAAGCCCTTCCCTCCCCTCCATTGTCTGACTCCCTATAACTTCCCACAGCGGTGAAAATTTAAAATTAATAAAAATTGAAAATTATGCTTAAACATGAATATTATCTGTCAACATTTTTTAAAAATTACAATTGAATTCTGCCAAGCCTAAGTAACATGAACAAAACCAAACCAAGAAAAGTCTCTGCTTACTATATGTGGCATTTATAGTATAAACTGCAAACAATAAAACCCTTGAACCTAAACATGTTAGTCAGAGCTTAAGGAGTTACCAATCCACAATCCACTTTGCCAAAAGAACTAACATTTGTTAAAAAAAGAGTATTTAGCTCATCAATCTATCATGCAAAGAATATGCTACTACTGCTTTAATTACTCAAGTATAAGCTAGCTACAAACTACCTACAACTGGGTAACTGAAATGCAGCCAACCAGTTAGCCTAAACAAATGTAAACACATCTAAAATTTCAAACAAAGCTATCATGTTTGATTTATAGTATATCAACTCATGAGACAAGATCTGCCTTGAACTGTAAGTAATTTCCATTTGTCTTTCATCGATGCCTCCCAGCCCCAACTCCTGACTCCCCAAATCAAAAACACATTTCAGCTGATTAAGGAACTAAAATTCTTTATTCAAATATTTAAATGATTTTCTTTAAATTCAGAAAAACACTAGTGACAAACAAACAGAAAACAAACCTAAAAAAACAGAGAGTAAAGGAAAGGGAAAAGAGACGTCAATATACATGAGCACCTAAAATCATCCTTCGTTAAATTTCACAAACCACGAAACACCTATTCGTTTTTATATATTTACACAGCTTTACCAATATATGAACTTATTCAACTCCCTTTGAAGTCTGAGGAGCCATCAATATGCCAATCTCTTCATAAGCCACCCTGAAGAAGAATTTCTGGAAAAATGCACCAGGAAACCAATGCTGTATCTGAGATACATCAAAGATATTTTCATTGTCTGGACAGACAACTTAAACTCACTCATAGATTTCCACTACAACTTCAACAACCACCACTCATCCATTAAACTCTCTGTGGAACACTGCCACACTAGCATCAACTTCCTGGACACCACAATCAGCTTCAACAATGGAACCCTCCAGACAATCGTATACAAGAAACCCACGGATCAACACACCTACCTTCATAGATCCAGTCATCACTCCAAACAAACCAAGAGATCTGTTATCTACAGCCAGGCACTCAGATACCACAGAATATGCTCAGAGGAGAAAGTCCAGGATATATACCTCAACACACCAAACAAGAACATGCCACCTAAGTAGTACATCGCATCATGGAACGGGCCACACAAATACCCTGAGAGAACCTGATTCAATACAGAAATAAACCCCCCTCCAACCAGACACCTTTAGTTGTCATCTACTACCCCAAACTGGAACCCATACCAGATATCAAACAACTACAAGTCATACTCAATGGGGACTCCATCCTGAAAGAAATTTTTCATGAACCTCCTCTTCTGACCTTCAAACAACCCCCCAACCTCATCATCGGACGCAAGCTCCCTACTGACCAGGACACACCAACTCAAAGCAGCACCAGATCCCGCAGAACAACCGATGCAAAACCTGCAGACGTATCTCCACTACTACAATGATCAGCACCCCCAACAACACACCCTATCCAATCCATGGATCCTACACATGCCTATCACATGTGGTATACCTCATCCAGCAGTCTAAATGCCCCAATAGCAACTCCATGGGTGGAACCAGACAGACAATCACTATGCTCTTGAATGAACTCACCCAGGAAAATGATAAAAGACAAAACACACTATATCACCTGTGGGTGAACACTCTCTATCTGACCTATCAGCCTTCATCCTCAAAGTTAACCTGCACACCGCTTTCAAAAGATGAGCCTGGGAGCTTAAATTCATAACTTTGCTAGATGCTAAAAATCATGGACTGAATAGAGACACTGGATTTATGGTTTATTACAACAATATATAACCCAATATATAACCCAATAATAACCTCTGCCCCTTCCCCCCCTATGACTGAAGGCGTGTTAATGGGTCACTTCACTTTGAACGGTCCATGGAAATGTGTTAATTATGTATGCTAAACAATCTGTTTAGCTGTGACACTCAGAGTAAGTTTCCTAAACCTGAAGAAGGGCACTGTGTAAGCTTAAAAGCTTGTCTCTCTCACCACCAGAAGTAAGTCCAGTAGAAGACATCTCATCCACCTTGTCTCTCTAATATCTTGGGACGGACACAGCTACAACAACACTGCATACATATAATCTTGTATGTTATACAGTAAACACAAATCTGTTGCTAACTGCCCATGGACACATTAGAAGTAAGAGCTGGCAAATGAGGATTTACATCAGTTCATTAAATTTCATGTTAAGGCCAAAGGTATATAGCTAGCTTTGAAACGTGTTTGAAAACATGTACTAATGCACTATAAACACAGAAGTGGGGCCCATGGTTTCACTGGAGAGAATATGAGTCCAACCGAGAGATTCTTATTGAACAAGCTGTGGTCACTGATCTTAGATTCTGATCTCAGTTGCACCAGTGAAAATCCAGAATAACTCTATGAAGTTACTCCAATTTTACCCCACTGCAAGTGAGACCTATCACATTGTTTTCTGTGTTTTACTATGGATTACAGCATCTCAAAAGCATTGTGTTATTACATGATCCTTAGTTTAATATGTACTTGGAAGAGTAAAAGGAGCTCAGATATTCTTCTCTTGACATCCTTGAGGTCCTCCAGGTCCTGGGTTGCATGGCCTTTTTGTACCATATTTTTAATATCATTCCAAAAGTTTTAT
This sequence comes from Trachemys scripta elegans, assembly GCF_013100865.1. Classification (NCBI taxonomy): domain Eukaryota; kingdom Metazoa; phylum Chordata; order Testudines; family Emydidae; genus Trachemys; species Trachemys scripta. The sequence continues at coordinate 68,144,662 of NC_048307.1, read as the reverse complement.
TTTACAAGTCAGCCAGGATGTGTGTCCTCTTGGAGGACCAGGTATACATAGGCATATTTCAGTCTCCTTAGTGCAACCTGCACCCCATGGCAGATTTCTTTTGCTTGCAAATCCAACTTGTATATTGCAACATATACTGGAAACAGACACACTGGCCTCCATTTCACCTGGAGCATCCAAACACGCTCTCTGAACTCTCCAAGTGCAGATTTCCATTATACTGATTTCTTGCTGGGTGATTTCTCATGAATCTAATATTTACCATCTTTTCTGCTCAAAGTTTTTAAAGATTTGTTTAGAAACACTATTTCCTTGCCAAGATTTGACAGTTTAGCTCCACATCTGATGCCAAAATCATGATTCTTGTTAGGAGTTTAAGATGACACATATCAAAAACTTAGAAGATGCAAGATCCATTAGAGGCAAAGAAGTCAAGAAAGCCTTTTCTCACTTAACAAGGGAAGATACCCTCTTTATTCAAAATCTGTCTTACCCAACCAACCGAAGAGGGAAGGTGCTTCAAATAGTTTTTGACCAACCAAATTCTCACTGCTGTCTTTGTTGGTGGTCTATCATATGGAATGGTTTTAATACTTGGAAGCAGTACCTCAAGTGTCAGAAAACAAGAACATTTTATTTCTGAAAGAAAACTTTCCAGTACTACTAGTATTTTGGAAAAAAAATATTTCCTTGTAGTAGATTAAAAGGTGAGAAGCCAAAAAAAAACCCAGCAAAGTAAACTATTCCTTATGGCAAAGTACAACTAGCATCTCAAAATGGGATGTGTTAAAAAAAAAAAAGCAAAAGCAAATTCAGAGTGAAAGGAAAGAAGTAAAGTTTTCTTTCTGGTCTGGCATGTCTCAGGGCAAGCAAGATCTTTGGCCACATACCAAAATTTATTTCATACTAAGTTATATTTAAATGACATTGACTCAATTGGAACTGTGGTACACAATGTACCAATGCAAAATGTAGCTTATTTAACATTCCAGGAGCTATTAGAAAATGCATCCTTCTATGTTTTAGCAAGTTTCTGCTCTTGGGGAACCCTTGAATGTACTGGTTTTACTTTGTGGTCTTTATTTTTCCCTGAAGATAAAAGAGAAAATGTGCTAGAAACCACGTTACGTACTATTTTTATACAGACATTCACAAAAATATCTAACTATGGACACAGTTTCTTCTGCAATCATAGATTTCCTTAGAAAAACCATTTGATCAAACGTATTTAACAGTGGTCTTAGAAGCCATCTAAGAAAAGTACTTCATCTGCTTGTAATTCCTTAGTATACTCAGAGCAACCCAACATGTGAAAGGTTTAGTGTAATCTTGTAGAAAAATTTCAGCACACTCTTGCCAGACCAAACCAGAACAAAACGTACTATGTTGTATATCCATATGTAATTCTGTCCGGCTAGAACAGAGTACAATGTGTTCCCATTAATACTTACTTGCTTTAAGCTTGTCTTTTAAGATAGCAAATACTATTGAATATTGAAGTAACAGCTCTATTTTACCAAGATTACTTACTAACAAAGGAATGAATGATCCAGATTAAACTGGCTCACTGCTTGAAAAATATCACACACAACAGCCAAAGAAAACTTCTTTGAAACATTCCTGTGTTTGTAGAACATAAGGAAACGAATCTTGGATCATGACGATGATGATGATGCTAAAACAACTGATTGCTGAACTTGTCCGTATTTTCTAACCATTAAAACTGAATACAAAATAAATACAACTCAAGATACAGACTATTTCACAGATAGTTGGGAAGGGTGGGAAATGGTGCTCCCCAGGTCAGCCAACAATGCAACCATAACAAGAATCTGACCAATATAATCATGGTTCAGATCCTACACTGGTGTATTTCTATTGATGTTGATTTATACCAGCTGAGGATTTAGCCCAGAGAATTCAAAGAGAATTACCTGGTGAAGAATTTCATATTCTGCCTTTAGAGTTTCTTCCATTCCAGTATGAAATATAGAGAATTAGTACATTCAAGTTTCCAGCTTACCAAGAGGCATATGGTAAATTCTGTATTTTTTATATCTATCTATCTATATCTATCTATATCTATCTATCTTTTATCTCACACAGGTGTCTACACCTTCATAAGTGATAGTAACAGTAGCTTTAATTATTATAAATTATTTTATTTATATCACCAACTAATTCAGCCAAAGAGTTTTCCCAATCATGAAAGAGTTCTTAATTTACTCTCAGGAGGCTCAAGCCTAGAGCTGTAGCAATTACGGTTTGCATTCAACAGTTTGATATTATATTAAAAAATCCTATAGGACTGAATTCCCATGCTAAAGCACTAGTACTATTATTTGTATTGACTTTTGAGTTCTTCATTTGTAGGTCTACTATTTTAAGAGTTCCAGGAATCCAAAGTTATTTTCAAGATGACTCATTTTAATTTTTCGGGAGGAGCTGTAAATAGTATAGCATCAGACTAATTCTAAAACCAAGCCCTTTCCTGCAAGCAAGTTCCAGAGTTACATGTCGTCTGTGGAAGAACTACTCAGGTTGTTCACAGGCAGGATTTGATCCGCATTGAAGTTAATAGGAATCTTTCCACTGACTACAATGGGCCTTAGAACAGGCATTTTCAGAAATGAGCTATAGTATTCACCATATAATATGATTGATTAAAAGTCTCCAAAATGCACTCAATTATGTTTGGATTTATTGTCTTCTTTTCTAAATATTGCTCCATTCAGTGGAAGCTATTTTCATCAAAAAGTGTATAATCTTTATTGGGTTTTTTTTACAAGCTTGTCATTAAATGCAGCCTGTGCTGCAGCTGTGTTTTACTATTCTGTAAGTTATTGCTTTCCCAGGTGTTGAGTCCAGGGGACATCTCATCTAGGTACCTTCTCTATAGATCAATCAAAAGCCTCCAGGGTACCAGAAGTATGAATTACTGTACATATTTTTCAACAGTATTCAAACAAATAATTTACAGTAGTTCAGCATGTTTTCAGATTCTAACTGCTCCTTTAACTCTTCGTAAACAGATACACAGTTTTAGGCAAGAAGAGGCTACAAAGCCCATCTCAGTCTTTGCCCTTAGAGTCAGCGGTTAAACATCACAATATTTTTCCTCAAATTAGATACTGTGATGAGACCACCCTTCACAATAAAACTGGCAATCAATTGCAGACAGCATACCCAGACCTGAGGGCAAGATCTGCTCTTCTGTCACTTTACATGCATTGTTTTCTAAGAATCTTCCTATTTCGCTTACATTAAAAAATGTACTCTGTATGTCTACAAATGCAACTCAGACAGTTTTGACATGGAGTTCAGTGGGCTTCTGGAACACATTGTGTTATGAGTAAATTTCCACAGCATGCCATACACTTCCTAGGTTTACTTTAGATCTTTTGCCAAGATTAACAGGGTTTCTTTCATGTACTTTCTGTACATTTATATCTGTATTCCATGTTTAGTATAATTTATCTATAGGGTCTGGAGAAAGCATTACTGTTTTTTAATTAAGATACAAAATTTGTTACTTTCCAGATACCCTGCTTCATCCATTACGATGCTCCCTGTATTTGTTCCTTTGCAATTCACTTTTAAAACATGCTAGGTCACTGACCTCTTAAATAAGCTAGAAATACAAAATACCAAGTAACATTCAAACAATTTATAAGATACAAAACTTCATATCCCAGTATAATTCAGCCCATTATGTTAATTCAGTTCTTTTGGTCATTTAGAAAATATAAACTGCATTCACCAATCTTTCTTTATAAAAATAGACTTTCTAAATAATAAATATTTTCTATTTCTTTTTAAAGTGACATGAAAAGTAGCAGCAAGTTTTGGGCAACTAAGCACAGAACCAGAAACTTCTGAGTTCTAATATTGGCTCTACAATTGACTATGTAAACTTAGAAAAATTGTCACAGAGGTGTTATGAAAATCACTTATTGTCTATATGCTGTTATACAATTGTAAAGCATTAACATACAAACAAGTTTCCCCTGTGAAGTCATGTAGAATTTAATGAAATATGATTTCAGTCGTTTTTTTAAATATCTCAGTAGACATCTTCCTTAATAGAAATTTATATCCCTGTTATAGAATTCTTTTAGATAGTCCAAATGACCCACAGAAAGGATACCAATTGTTATTAGTTGCATGTATTTTAGAATACTTCTATAGTAATCTATTAAATATCCTCACAACATTATAGAGTTCCTCTCTATTAAACTCTAAGACTTTTCCATACGTTTTGTTTTATTTCTACAAAGTGTTGTTTAATTTCTACAATTAACTGCTCTAATTTTGCTTCTTGTTTAATGTGTGATCATTTGATTCACCGTATTCCAACCTGATGCACCATCCCAAGGCAATACAAAATGAATGATTGATTTGTTTCACAGGAACATTCAAACAATTCACTCTGGGGTGAATCCGACAAAGCTCTATTGTTTTTACGTACAGCAATACTGACCTGATCATCATAGCGGTAAATGAGGAATTGTTCTCCTGTTGTATCTTCAAGAAAACTCCCCTGTGGAGAAAGTGCAAACTCAGGCAAGAAGTACGCCCCTTGTGCCTGCTCTGCTTTGATCTGTAAGAGATACAAAGAGGTCACTTTAGGGCGTCTGGTGACAAGCACCAAAACTTTCAAACACGACATGCACACAATTATGGTGACCGCATGCCCGCGCACGAGCAAATGATGTGATGTATTTTACGCACAATTTTGCGCACAGGATTTTGAACATTTAGTCCTGAGTATATGTGATGAGAATGTTACAAACAGGCTGATAGTTGCTACCAGCTTGATTTTTCGATGGTTGACTTGAAATGGAAGTATCAATTATAGGGTAAGTAACCTTAATGACCTTAACCGTAACCTATCAGAAATAGACACTCAACATATAGTAATGGTCTACAAAATTTTGAAAACGTTCCACAGAGTTCTAACACTAATTCTCTGGACTGAATGGAAGAGAGCCATGATCCTTTGCAAAGAGGCTGAAGCCTGCAACCTGTCTCGTAGCAGTGCTGTGACCACATCACTGGCAAAGTGGTCTGGACTCTGGAGAACCTTACATTGCTACTGCTTTCCATGAACCCATTCTGCAGTGAAGAGGGGATGACAGTTGCTCAGGCTATAAACCCCATCACATATCAAGAGCACTAAGTTAATTTAATTGTTTTAAATTAAGGAATCATATAACTAGAAATTGTTTGTAAAAAGCATGTCTAGAATCGGGACAATGGTAGTGCTTTAAAAGAGTGTTAGTAAACAGGATTTTAAACAGGGCTTCAGACCTCGTGTAGATAGGGCAAGATATGATTATGTGTGTGTTAGCTGGTCATGGTCAACTCAGGGTTCCCACTAAAGTCCATCATACAAATAAGCATAGTTTTCAGTAATGCTTCAGTCAAGCCTGCTACTTTTGGAGGTCTCCTCGTGCTGGCTCCAATATGCCGACAGCAGTCACAACCTTTGACATGTTTAGTATGACCCTGATCCTGATCTTTTGATGTCACTGATAGATTTTCCATTGATCCATCTTATATGAGAATATAGGAATAAAGGAGAAGAGTATAATCTAGTGATGTGAGCAAAGTATTGGTGGCTAAGAACAGTGCTCTTGGATAAATTACTTAACATTTCTACCTCAATTTCCCCAGGTTTAAACTGTGGATAACGACATTCACTGACCTACTTTACAACAGTGTTGTGGAGGTTAATTATATTTGTACAATGCTTTGAAAGTGAGCAGTGCTAAGTGTTGTTATAAATCGCTAACATTTTGGAAAGAGTTGCCGAGCTCAGGGATAGAAGAGAATCCAAATTATTCCACCACACTTCCCAGAAAAAGGTCTATAACATACTGTTGCTTAATTTCCAATAAACAAGTTTGCCAGAAGGATATGCAGTGATTAACTAACTTGTGTTTCCCATCTTTATAAGGTAAATATTTAAACTACAAAGCATTCAGACATATATCATTAAGCTTTGAATATATAAGATGCCAACATTTGAAGCTGAAATAACAAATTTAATAAGTGTTACAAGAAAAATTGAAATATGTTTCACACACACATTTATTTAAGTGTCAAAAGCTAATGAGCAGTTAGCCACTGGGTGAAATACAAGACTACTTGCTAGATTAAGGCAAGCAAACTTTGGCCACAATCATGGAAAATTTCAACCCAAGAGGTGAGTGTTTTAGAAAGTTATATGTGGGGATTATAAGAGCAACTAGTTTGCTTAACTATTGTGGGTGCTACTAAGTACCGAATAGAACTGAAGGACAGAGATAGATAGCAAAGATTGGGGTCATAAATAATAATCTCCTAGAATCAAATATAAGTCAATTGTCATGGCAAGCCAATGCTGAGATCTAATTGATTGAGCTCTGTTCAAAACACACACAAAAATTCATGAATAGTTTTCAAAACAATTTCAAAAAAGTCTCAACAAGTCTACCAGCTAGTCAAAAAGAGAAAAAAGTTCACCAAAAATCATCTAAATTTAGACATTTTTTCAACCCGTTCTACTAATAATATTTGAACAGCTTTAATGTGCATTCATTCCTACACTGTATTTATTTGAATACAGTATGTCCTAGTTTGTTCCATGGTCCATTTTTTTAACATGTGGGATCTTTCAGGATTCTTTATAAAGCTTTTATTATTATGAATATTTAGCTTAGATAGTAATTCAAATTTCAGAACTTTGTGAGAGTTCACCACATTTTTTAGTTGATGACATCAATTTTAATGGCTTGGCTAGTCTGCAGTACACTCATTACTTAAATGAGAGCTGAAGATTTAAAGTGCCTCTACTTTCAGAAAACAATTACACATCATCCTGGCGTTTTAAGAACACTTAATAAGATAGTTTAATGCTATTAGCTTCAAGTTAAACATGTCAGGTGGATTATAAATGTACTTCAGATTTAGAACAGTCATTTTAAACCAGATTTTATGCTGTTCTTAAATATTATTGTGATGAAGTGGAAAGGTGGTAGGTGATAATTTAGGTAGGCAACCACAAAAAATAGTAATTGCATAAAATATTTAAAAAATAAATTTAAAATAAATGTCAGATTGCCATTAAAGGAGGAAATATGGCATAGACATTACCATACCTGGCAAGAAGATTTAAAGTCAGGGAAGAAATAGATAAACATTACTTTGAAAAATTTCCCAGATACCTGCTAGCCAGAGACCAAACAAACAATAAAGGTCTCCCTTGCCTTTCAACTCCATTCCATCCCACCAGTGAGGTCCAGGAGACATGATGAGATGACCAGTTCGCAAATCTGACTGCTGAGAATGGGAAGATGGTAGGATTTCTATTAAGGTGCTCATTTTCCTGAACCAAGCTTGGTATCAGCCTGTGGTTGGTAGATACTTGCTCAAACCGAACTTCACCAGCCCCCTGACTGCTGGAAGGGAAAGCTCTCCCTATTTTTAATCCTCTTCTCCCCTTATCCATCACTTGACTAGTGAGGGATTAAACTATTCTCACTTCTCCAAACTTCTGGTTTCTGATTATGGGAGAGAAGGAAATCAACAGCCAATACCCAAATCCCCATTCTTGCAGTGCTCCTAGAGACTGCCTCTGCTTCTACTGTAGAGCAACAGAGATATGATTTTTGTCAATTTCATTGCTAGGGTTCTGAGCAGCAGCAGTAAAGCCATCTATCTGTTTTAGGGTTTTCTATAGCTACTAGACCAATGAATGCTAAGGGCTTTGCAGATAAATTAGATCTACATACCCCCTAGTAGACTGTATGAAATCTTCCAGAGTTAATTTCACTCTGCGGCTGCCTGGAAAAGCTATGTGCTGCAGCAGAAGTAATGGAGTGATCTGTCTGCAGACTCAGTCAGACAACATCACAGCAGTTCTATTCAAAATGTCTTGTTTGCCACCACAAAAGCTGGAAACCTGATTTTTTTTTTAAATGAAGGCTTAAATTATGCAAAAAACTGACGTCAGGAGACATTTCCTCCTTAACTTGCCAGGGAAAGTTTCCTACTAACCATTGGCCAGTAGATTTTAAAATTCTTGAATTAACAAATCAGTTTTAAAGAGTTCCATAAGAATACTCCTCAAGTTCACACAGGAAATCTTTCAAGTAATGATCCTTCCTCATTGTGCAAATATGTTAGGGATGTGAAAATTCCCTAAGCCACAATCAGTTTGCATGCAAATCTGCCCATTTTGCTGGATTCATATTCATATAAGTCTGATTCTAAAATTCACTCTGGATATTGGAAATATAAAATGGCTTCCTCCAACCGTGTTCACAAAGTCTAGTCCCAGCCCCATTCATTCCTTACTGCAGTGACTGCCTCCCCATATCAGTTTGACTCTTCTCCATTCACTTTTCCTGCTATTCAGGATTCATATTTAGTATCAATATTCAACTGATACATATTAGTCATATCTGATTAATCCAGAAGGGTGGATTTTCCCTAACCCTAAATGTTACAGTACTCTTATATAAATATTAGTCTTCAGCAGCATATTAGACACTATATGTTGAGGAATTCATCCAAGTATTATAATCCATAACTATTAGTAAGATTTCAGATTTCTAATTAAATTGAAAGATGCAGTTTAGTTTAAAGCTGTTGTAGTCAGTTTGATATGAAGGTTTTTACAAAGTTCAACTGAACATTACATAACATGCCTCCATTCTATTTTACTATAACCACTGGACAGCTAAAGTAATTGTTTCATATTTATATATAAACATGTCTTCTGGTATTAATTTGAGGTTTAGAATCAAAACAGCAGCACTAGGATTTAACTTCTGTTAATTCTTACTGATGAAAGGTCAAGAAGATGAGAAAATGGAGGTGGAATATCTCAAAAAAATGACTTGAGCATAACTCACTGAATTCTTTCATGCCTATGACATGGGTATGGTGACAAGTTCAAGACCTTTAGCACAGGTTTCTGAGAGCCAAACACTCATTAAAAGAAAATGAATGTACCAATAAGTACATTTGCCCTTCACACAAACCTACATTGCCCAAGATAAATCAGCTATTCCCCCTCTAAGCCTACGTGGTGTGTTAGCTAACAAGGGGGAAGCATAAGCAAGGGGTACTCTGCTCAAAACAAACTGTACTACGTTACTAAGTAATGATGAAAAGCTAATGAGAAAAATCAAACAGATTTTAAAAATGCCAAAGATTATAAAATACTATATTTTACTGGAGCTTCTTAAATGCCTAAAAACAAAGCCTGATTTGGAGACAAAAGGCCAGATTCACTCAAACTTGCAGAGTATAATTTATACCTCCCTGCCTCAGCTAAAATTTTGGACCACCTTTGTAATTCAAATTTGCTGTCTGACATCTTCTTCCGCTCTACTCTGCACTGGTTAGGCCTCAACTGGAGTATTGTGTCCAGTTCTGGGCACCGCATTTCAAGAAAGATGTGGAAAAATTGGAGAGGGTCCAGAGAAGAGCAACAAGAATGATTAAAGGTTTTGAGAACATGACCTGTGAAGGAAGGCTGAAAGAATTGGGTTTGTTTAGTTTGGAAAAGAGAAGACTGAGAAGGGACATGATAGCAGTTTTCAGGTATCTAAAAGGGTGTCATAAGGAGGAGGGAGAAAACTTGTTCATCTCAGCCTCTAAGGACAGAACAAGAAACAATGGGCTTAAACTGCAGCAAGGGAGGTTTAGGTTGGACATTAGGAAAAAGTTCTTAACTGTCAGGGTGGTTAAACACTGGAATAAATTGCCTAGGGAGGTTGTGGAATCTCCATCTCTGGAGATATTTAAGAGTAGGTTAGATAAATGTTTATCAGGGATGGTCTAGACAGTATTTGGTCCTGCCATGAGGGCAGGGGACTGGACTTGATGACCTCTCGAGGTCCCTTCCAGTTCTAGAATCTATGAATCTATAGTTAATTATTTCTGGTATGGTTACAACAAATAACTTGCTCATGTTCGAGGTTTGAGATTTTAAGGTAGGGTGTTGCAAAATACTTTTTAGTCCAGAAGGGGATTAGTAGCTCCAAAAGTTTGGGAGACCAAGATATAGTATAAACAATTACACAAGGTTACATTATTTTCCAAGAAAAGCTCAGCTCAAAAGTAGCATCAGGTTTTCAAAGAGGTCCTGTATTTTACCCAATTTATATTTGGATTGACTGATGTACAAGGAAGCCAAGTGACTTGCCAAAAATCTAAGAGTCACTCAGTGGTTCGAGCAGCATTAGCTCCAAGATACTCCTGGTTCCCAATACCTTGCTATAACCAGAAGACCACAAATTCAAAGCACTACCGTAAAAAATATTATCTACGTTGATTATGTAACATTCAGTCAGGGATACACTATGGGGGAGAGCATACTTAAGAACAAAAAAGAAGACAACAGGCTAGACTGAGGTTCACCAATATCTACCTTTCTCTCACCTTCATGCAACACTGTTAATGCACAATAACACTCACCTGAACCTAACAGATAACTGGTGTTCAGTGTTCCAAGTGAAGGTTAAAAAGCCCCAAGGGTCTATGCCACAAAGTTACATTCCTTCCCAGCCCTCTCTTGGCAATAAAGTTTAATCCTCTACATGCGAGGGTAAAAGGCACTCAGCCTATTCAGTCTACTACTAAAGTAGCAGCAAGGCCCCAAGCCAGCAAAATACTATATATATATATTCAGTATTTTGCTGAATCATGGCCTCATACACTAGAAAATGTACAGTAGGAAATAATTCTTCATTATTATCAAGGAAAAGGACTGGATGAACTATGAAGTCTCTTCCATCTCTAATCCTATGATGAAACAACAGCCTAAGAGAATGCAGCAAGTTCCCTGTGGCTTGATGAGTCTTGAACTGGCAGTGGCTGGGAAGGGTAACTTGGAAGAAAATTGGAGATGAGGAGGAAGAAATAGTTAGTCTCCAAAATAAGTGCAAAGATTTTTGTTTTTTAAAGAAAGAACAAACGAACAGATGGCAAATAGAAAAGAATTAGACTCACATTCTTATTGACTTGCAAATACATGTTTGTCAGATTACTATGCACTGCAAGTCCAATCATATATCAAAAAAGTGTGAACCTTTGATTTGATTCTTACAGTTAAATATCTTCCAGTCTGTTAAACTGTAGTAGCATATGATTTGTGCCCTAGGGAAGAAATATACCAGCTAACAAGCAGCTAATTTTAATGTACTTTCAAGGAATCTAGCACAAAACAGTTGGGTGGGCTATGTCACTAGACTTTATCACAAATCATCCAGTTGTGAAGTATCAGATAAATAAAGAAAATCACACTAAAAGGTCCATAGTTTCACGGCATTTCTATGGTTAATAATTATGATGAGCAGATATCAAAGTATCCATGACTAAGACTAGCTATTTGTCATGGCCAATATTTTCAAAAATGGGTTTGTGACGGGGTGATGTCTCTTAAGGCTAGTGGGGCCTAACAGTCAGCCCACCCCATCATGTAGCATGGCCCTTTAAGAGGTTGAAAGGTCTGATTGTATATATAAGAACCTGTCTCCCAAGAGACATTGGGAAAGGGGAATCAGTCCCAGGAGTGAGAAGCGTTCGGAAGGAAATCCTGTTACTGTTTCTTTGATGACCTGGGGCCAGGAGCCTTCCAGAGAGGGCAGGGCAAGGTTCTCCTCTCACGCATCCAACTGGAGGATAAGCTGGGAGAAGGGGACCAAGATAAAAGCTGTCTCCTCTCTCGTAGCAGGGTAGACACCAGGAAACATCAGCAGAGAAAGGCTGGGCTTGCGAGCACCCTGAAGCCTAATTAAGGAAAGGGGTCAGCGGAGGGAAAAAACTGGGTTAAGCCACAACTCCAATCCAGGGAAGAGAGCTAAGCACTCCTGCTTAAGGAGGAACAGAGGATTGGATTAATAGAACCTAGCTCCAGAGAGAAGGGAGGGGAAGGGGGATCCTGTTTAAGGTGAGAACAAGACTAAATCAATACAGCCGAGCTCCAAAAAGGACTGCGGACTCCTGCTTAGAGGGACTGAAAAGGAGTAACCCAGGGATGGTACTAGGAGCAGTTCCAGAAATAGAGAATATTTACACGAGCAAGAAAGAACAATTTCCTGACAGATGGAGCCAGAGACCACTAGTTGGACTAAGCCAGAGATGACAAACGTCCCCGGATGTATCCGAGTGAGCTCCTACTTAGGTTTATGGCTCTTGATAATAAATGAGACCTTTGGAAAAGGGGCGCTCCTTGATTTAAAAGGTCTGTCTGGACTTGTTTATAACCTAGGTGAATGGAAGTGAGGCAGGGCTCACCAGCGGCAACACACCTGACCGAAAGGGAGCACACTGGAGTGGCCTCCACTCTACACAGTTCCTAAACTCAGGTCTCTAAATCTACATTTAGGCACCTAAATAAGTGAGCTGATTTTTCCATGAGAGCTGCCAGGTGCACTGCACTTATGAAAACAAGGCCACTTATTTAAAATATTGAATAATATTCAATTCATAGTTAAATCCTTGAAAGTTCACTTTATAAATATCTACTACAATTAACATTTATAGGTCTGTATCTGTAAAATATTCATGGAGGAGTCTTGCTCAGCAGCTGACTGCAGTAACAGAGACCAAGCATTTTTATTTAAAAAAAAAAAAAAAAGTTTCATTTTTTTGGTCATAAAAACCGCGGTCATGACAGACATACAGTGACATGATCAACAGTACTTTGAGTGTGACTTTCCAATCCCTCTCCCTAGTGCTCACTCTGACCTTGCTGAAAGCAGACTTCAAACCTCTCTGGTTCAACTAGAAGCCCTAATGTTTTCGCCTTGTCAACTAACTCCTATTCTAGACTCCCTTAGTCCAAATGTAAATGGAATGTGCTCTAGGGAAATGTCCCAGTGGCTCTAGATAGTCATGTGTAGGTATCTGAAAGACTACTGAGAGGTATTTCACAGAGCCCATTTGGTTTTGAAAGGAGAGTGAGGCACCATTCGTGAACAACTCTTACAGTCATAGATGGACACTGACTATTTCTGAAGAACATATTTACAAACCAGTCCTACAGCCAGATCCATGTTTGTGAGAAGGCAACATTTGATACAAGTTCTGCTGCTCAAATACGGCCTGATCCAAAGCCCATTCAAGCCATTGGGAGCCTTTCCGTGGCCTTGAATGGGTCCTAGATCAGATCCAGAGAACACAGAATATAGGGCTTAGAGTGAATTTTTCGATTGCCCTAGGTTTGCTCACTTGAAGCCAAAACTGAAAGAGAGAAGGACAATCCAGATCATTTTGTTTTTAAAAATATGGTGCTGTCATCTTTCAGGCTCTTTTAAAACAAGCCTATTTTCTCCAAAATTCATCTTGATTAAATATAAATACATTTCCTTTGGCAAAACTTTGCTGCAGGCTGTAGATAAAATAAATTTGAACATTTTTCCTGTGCTTTTTAAAGTTTATCCTAGTGATTAAGCTTTTGGATATTTATCAACAACTAATTGTGTTTTCTCTTGACATAGTTTGGCTAAGAGATTTAACTTTTCACTGAAATGCTTCAGTAGTGCTTAGCCAAAATACTATTTAATTTCAAAATCCAGCTTAACTCTCAACTCTGCTTCATGTTTCCAAAAGAAATGAATTCTAGAATTTTACGTGTCTTTTCCCCAGATGAGCTTCTTCTGAACACTGAGTTAGGTAGAGTCTACTTCTTCTCCACATGACTGGGGTGATATGTAGGGTGACCATTTTTCCGTAAACTGAAAACTGTACACATGGGGCTGTCCCGAGTCGCCTGGAGTTGCCACTCATCCCCCATGCCCCCGCTCATCTCCCCATTCCTCTGCGCCCCTAATTGTGCCAAGTAGCAGAGATGGGGGCAAAGGGAAGAGGAATGGGTATAGGCTGGGATCTGGGCAGCAAAGTAGGGTGTAAGTGTGCAAGTGTGAGAACTTTTGGGCTTGGAGCCAGGAGTTGAAGCTATTGGACTACGATCCAGAAAGCAGTGTGATGCCCCTTTGCGGGCTGGGATAGCAGAGGGGCAGGAAGGAAGCTCTGGGTAGTGGGAGGGACCAAGGACACTCCTGAGAGCAGCTCAGGGGAGGCAATGGGAGGTCAGCATGCAGGGCTACCATTTCAGATGTTGGTATGGAGAGGGGCCAACTCCCAGCTGGTGAGGGGATGGGGGAGAGGAGCGAGCGACAAGGGACCAGTGGAGGGTTGCTCGCAGCTGTGGTATGAAACTTAGGGGATGGGGCAGGTGCCCCCCATTTCCCTCCCTAAATGGCACCCCGGCCAGGATGTGACAGAAACAGATGACTGAAGGCAGACTGGGGAGGGAAAGAAACAAGTTGGGGTGGGGTGGGCTGGAGAGGACTCTGGAGATCAGCCCTGAAGGATGGTGGGTGAGAAGGACACGAGGCCAGGATGGGGGCTCCAGGGACCACTCACAGGTCCAGACCATGCTCAGTGCCCTGGCACAAGCGGACGCTGCAGGACTCCGTTGGGCACTTACCAGTTGGGTTGTGAGGTAGGGCCCGGGCCCAGGAGTCACAGCTTCATGACTTGGCCGGAGAAGAGTTTGAATTAGGCCCCTAACTGCGCTGCCCTCTGGTTGGGCTGCAGAGTGACACGTGACACTCCATCACTCCCCAACTGGAAGGGCAGAGCATAACAGAGACACAATAGGCCAAACTCTTGTCTCCTCTCCCCTAAACATCGCTGCTCCCCCCGCCCTCAATGTTCCTCCACACCCCACTAGCAGGGTGCACCCCACTTTTTTGGCAAATCTGGGCATTTGTCCCATTTGCTTTTGGCAACTGATTGGCAAGAGCAAACAGGACAAATGCCTAGTTTTGCCCAAAAAAAGTCAGGACGCCAGGGACACGGCTTAAAAAGGGGACTGTCCCGGCCAAATCAGAATGTATGGTCACCTTAGTGACATGCTTATATTTAAATCACCTGCATGAGGGGCTTGAGTTGACCTTGCTCTCACTAAGTCAATGGCAAAGTTCCCATTGACTTCAGTGGTGCAGAATCTGGGCCTAAATGTAGGCATTCCATTTTCAACAGTACAATACTACATAAAATAAACTGTTCATTCATTACTACTGTGATTGGTACTGGTTACTCAATGCCTTTCAACTCTACATAGATAAAACTGAAGATGAAAAATATGGAGTAATCCACAGGTGCTGGAACTAGGGGTGCTGGGGGTGATGTCGCACCCCCTGGTTTGAAGTGGTTTCCATCATATCCAGGGTTTATAGTTTGGTTCAATGCTCTTAGCACCCCCACTATACAAATTGTTCCAGCCCCCCTGGAGTATTCTCCAAGAGAAAAGCTGGCCCTGGAATAGATCACTTCATATCAGTGTCAGAAAGTAAATGACTGTGGATCAGATTCTGCCCTTAAAAACATGCAGACAACTCCCAGGCATATTCTTAGTGCATCAGTTTCAAGTGTAAAATGGGACTAGTGATATTTACCTCCATTTGAAAGTGCTTTCAGCTCTATGGATGAAAAGTGCAATATAGGAACCAAGTATTATTACTGCTCATCTGAGGACAACATTTTCTCTGTCTAACCAAAAGGCATCCAAAAAGTATATTCTTCAAGAACTAGAGTGCGGATTTTTATCTTCCATATTAGTCACTTGACTACTCTGACATATAATTTTATTGTGTTGCCTCCGCACAGGAGAAAAAATATATTCACACAAACCAATCTTTTTCAAAGAATGTATTTTAAATGAAGTATTTACCTTCTGTATTGTGAAAGTGTAATAAAGCACATTATTTTGAATGAGAAAGGGCGAGGGGGGGGAGGAGGAAGAGAAATTCCACCTACCAGCATATTTTCTTGCTAAATTTCATTTAAAAGTTCAAGTTTAGGTTCTCTCAAAGTCTTGGATGAAAATTCTCTCCATGGAAAGCACCTCAACTCTTAAAACAGTAAAAGGGAAGAAATCTCTTGTAAAAAGTCTGGAAATGAGACAGAAAATACTATTTCATTAAAACTCATGTATTTTCTCTATAAAAAAAGAAATCTTGTGAGTGAGACACAGACAGAGGTAACTAAAGTCTTCTGAAGAGGTGTTTTTTTTCCTCCCCACACCATATGTTCAGCCCCTTTCCAAACAGAAACCACCTCTTTATTATTTATTTAGTAACCTAATAATTGGCAAAATTCTTCTCATAAATCAAGCCCCTACAGCATCATTAGCAGCATGCTGTCATGGAAATCTATTTATCTCTTACACAATGATATTTTCTAAGGGTCTTTATAGTCTCTGCAGAAAAAATATATTATAAAGGGATATTTTGTCAGCACCTTTAGCAGAATCAGGATAATCTAAAATATTTTTTTAAGATATGTTAAATTGCCCTTTACTGTCTAATGTTATACAGTGAAAGAATTTCTTCTTGCCACATTGGCAAACTGCTACAGATTGAACAGACTAATTTATAGAAAACAAACAGACCATCTTGCTTGTTTATCTATGGGCAAGTTTGTGACTGCAGTTTGCTCTGTGATATTCTGTAACTTTACTTGGGGAAGAGCAGATTTATTTTTGAAAGGCAAGAAAGGAAAGCAGCTAAAGTAATGTCGGATTACTATCAGAGGTAGCTGAATAATAAAATCCTATGAATGAGTACATGCTCTGGAATGAATACAGCCCAGTAGTTTAAGTGGTACAAGAAAGAGGAGAACAAAACAATCTGGTGGGAATCTCTAGTGGGAAAAATAGTCCTGAAAAGCAATCCCACGCTTTTCTAGCTGACCGGAGTATAATTCTGCACCACCAGCAAATCAGCTGTGGGTAACTGCTCCAGTGAAGCTGAAGGGAGGGGGAAATGAAAAGATATGTATATGCCAACTAACCAAAAACTTTGCTGGAACTGGGAAACCAGCTAAAAATAAATAAATGTCAGGTGCTGAGCATGAGAGACTTTACACCACAGTCTTGGAATCAGATGTGCACAGGTCGACTCTTGCACTCACAAGGTATCCCTTTGATTTCAATGGGGTGTGGAGTGGGCACAGGGACTCACCCACACAGATGTGATTGCAGGATCAAGGCTTTAACCAGCAACATCTTGAAGTTCATACCAGCCATACGTCCACATGCAGGTATAAATATAATACTAAAAGTTACACAAAAAGCAAGCAAGTAATGTTTTGTATGTTTACTGTAAAGGTCCAAGCACAGTTCTGGGCACGGTAGAAGTAACTAACTACCAATAGATATATTATTCCCTGATGAGAGGTAACAGAACACACACACAAAAATGAGTACTTAGCTCTTACATAGTGCTATTCATCAGTAGAGCTCAAGTCACTTAACAAAGGTGTCATTATCTCATTTTACAGTAGGTAGTCTCAAGAAAGTCCGGCTAAAAGTGACATGGGAAACCTGTCTCAATTTCCTTATACTTTTTAAATTAAATTATAACCTTAATGTTATGTTAGTGTAATTATTTGTATTTAATTTCCTTTGGAGTTTTTTTCCCTTTAATAGGGATATAATTTGAATTGACATAGGAATATGCTTTTCATATACTTGGGTTGAAATTGTGCCCTAGAGCACTGAAATTCTCATCCATAAGCCATGCAAGCAAAAATGCCACAGCATTAGCTGCCAAACACCTGCTATGTCTACGGGAGGATCCCTGTTGCATAACGAAAGAACGGAGGGGAAAGTGTGAGGCTAGGGAATGGTAGTGCAACCACAGCAGTTAGGGAAAGAAAAGTCCTGTCACCATGAGACACTACAGAGCTAGGTAATGCAAACTTTCATGGGTACAAATACAGAATCATAGAATCATAGAATATCAGAGTTGGAAGGGACCTCAAGAGGTCAGATGGCAGGGGAATGGAAAATATTCCAACCGCAACAGAAGACCAGCCAGAGGCACTACTGGTTTTAATTAAACTATATATGCAGTGTTGTCACTAGCACTAAGATGTTAGTTGTCACTAACTCAAATGTGTAGGTGAAGAAGTGCATGAAGTGGCACAGCTACAATGGAAGAATTCAAATTCTAATAATTAATGGAGATATCCCACCTCCTAGAACTGGAAGGGACCTTGAAAGGTCATCAAGTCCAGCCCCCTGCCTTCACTAGCAGGACCAAGTACTGATTTTTCCCCAGATCCCCAAGTGGCCCCCTCAAGAATTGAACTCACAACCCTGGGTTTAGCAGGCCAATGCTCAAACCACTGAGCTATCCCTCCCCCATAAATAAAAGATATCAACCCAAGTGCAAGGCAAACTTTCAGTCCCGAGAGACTGAGACGCTCCAAAAGAAAAAAATATCCTTTGGGGCAGGAAATACAACACTTACCGTCTATAAAAATAATAATAATCAAATATGGGGCCTAAATCCTGCACAGATGCAGCCTGGTAACAGAGATCTCAAGAAGAAAGGAAGAGGTGTTTGGCAGTCAACACCTAAGGTCATAGATACACTAAAATTGCTCCATAAATGACACCTTCAGTAACTCCTATAAATATCACATGATCAGCTGTAGTTCATGTAACAACCAAGCATGCTATTTTCAGGAAATGGCAGCTAATGTGGCACAGAAAGCAAATAATCATTTATCACCTCTGCTAGGTCACTGGGACTTGCAGTTTTGGTCAAGTCATATCAGCTCACAACTGGACCGAAAGAATATGCTTCTGGCAAACGTGCAAAGATGGCCAAGTCATCAAGGCTAAACGGGGTAGGAAGTGAGTAAAATCTAGATTGCTTGTTGGCCTACTTCAGGGACTTTCACCAGGAGCGAGCATATGCACATAGGACTAAGTACAGGCTAATAAGCACAGATTCACAGAATGAAATCCTGGCCCCAGTGAAGTCAATGGGAATTTTCCACTGACTTTAAATAGGGCAGGATTTCACCTATAGATTCCAAAAGGGACCACTATAACTCGTGCACAACACAGGCCATGGAATTTCACCAAGTGATTCCTGCATCAATCTCTTAATTTCAGGTTGAACTCAAGTGTTCCATTTAGAAAGACATCCCATCTTGATTGAAAGATTTCTATGTAATGGAGGATCTATCACATCCCTAGATATGTTGTTCCAATAGTTAATTACCTTCCTTGCTGAAAAATTTCACCTCATTTCTATTGATTTTGTCTAGCTGCTGTTTCAGCCTTTGAACCTTATTGTGCCTTTGTCTGTTATATTAAAGAGTGTTCTGCTATCAGAAATCTTTTCCCTTTGTAAGTACTTCTAGACCATGATCAAGTCACCTCTTAAGCTCCTCCTCGTTAAGATAAATAGCTTAAATAATATAGCTCTCCCTCCTGTTAATTCTAGCAGATGTCTTCTTACCAGATAGAAAGTGGGGAGTAGAGAATGTCCCAGCCCAATGTTCACTCCATCCTAACTCATGGCCAGCTCAAAGCATGACTACATCTAACACAAAGAGGACAGTCTCAATTTTCCCCACTGCTAATGTTCCATCACCCCTAATAATTATTTTTGTATTAATAAGAGTCCCCTTGTTCTTTGTCCATTCCTCTGTCTCTCTATTGTTCTATTATTAGTAATCAGAGGGATAGCTGTGTTAGTCTGAATCTGTAAAAAGCAACAGAGGGTCCTGTGGCACCTTTGAGACTAACAGAAGTATTGGGAGCATAAGTCTTGCATCTGAAGAAGTGAGGTTCTTACCCACGAAAGCTTATGCTCCCAATACTTCTGTTAGTCTCAAAGGTGCCACAGGACCCTCTGTTGCTTTTTATTGTCAGTAAGTATTTTATAGGGATTATGGTCTGAGCAGCCTAGCACACCGACTCAACCAGCCACGTTTTCACAATAAAAGAAGCAGTTAACTGGTCATGGCTCTGCTGTAGGAATGTTGGTTTAAGACTAGTAATGAGGCATGTGAGGTGAATGCCTCCCAACCATGCACCCTTCACTCAGGCACACCTGTTTCAGCATGATTTTTAAAGAGACATTTCCCAAAGAAACTCTGTGCACAACTCGCAACCCATTACCCATCCAGCCCCACTATAGGTCTCATAAGCATATTTACAAATACTCCACTCATCTACTCTTTTTTAGACTGTGCTGTCCCAAAGAAACGCTAACACACCAAGAGATTTAAGAGGCATGCTAGTTCCAAGTAAGCTATTTCCCTCACTAGGTGGAGATGATCGTATGATGTTAATGTCATAAATTTGTTCATTCCCTCATCGTTTCCTTCTTCTGTCAATGCCTACCCTCCCCCGGGTCCTGACAACCAGATAATCCCCATCTTATCTGTTACTGCTAAAATTATCGTTCTGGCCCATTGATCAGACATTGTCACTCCCCTCCCCATACACCTTTCCCATTGTTCAACATTTAAACTTCTCATCCTCAACTTCAAGGTTTTGCATAACTCTCTTGGCCAGTATCTCTGATCTCCCCTCAGACCCTTTCCTGCACCAATGAGGACAGTCTCAGTAGCCCATTCCATTCTCCTCTCCAATTTGTTTCCATTCCTCTACCATACTGCCCCATATATATGATATGAGCTCAATTCCAAGCCCCAACCCTCTCCTGAAACAAATCCCTCCTAAAGTCTCACTTCTGCATAGCCAAGTAACACTAAGCCACAAACACCGTCTCCTCTCCAATTTCACAAAGAGATTAAGTGAGTTTTAAAATAAGCTAAGTTAACACTCTCCTCTGGATCTCCCACTGCAACTTTTCTTCTCTGTGTCTTTTACTGGGTACATGCCTGAGGGGGACACTGTTTTTAATTTGTGTGTCTTTTATTGCACCAAGCACAGAGGTAAGATTTAACAAAGACAGTTGCTTGGGAAAATGCCTGCTTTTTGTTTATGTTAATGGACAATATAGAAAACACAAATAGTGACCAAAATACATTCCCTATGGCAGAAAAATATGGACCACACATCAAACAAAAAGAGATGGTGGGATTTGCACAAAAGGGCTAGAGAGAATATAGATGAACACAGATTGGTGAGAAAAATGTGCAAAAGCCCCAAAACAAATAATATCCCAAACCCAACACCCTATAAAAGATTCGTGTTTCCCAATATGAAAGGGGATCTATCATCAATCCTATGGCTGTTTCTGGTCACAGCTGATGAGCTGGAATTAGGTTACAATAATTAATGCATATGCTTAATAACAAGCCAATATGTAGGTGAGTACGTAGTATCTGTGCAGAAAGACTTCACTGGAAGGTATTGCAATCATCTGTTCACTGGCAGCCATTAGTAGTAATGGTCATTAGCTTAATGGGCTGTTGATTTTTCTTCTCTCAAGGATGTATGCAGGAACTCAAGGAAGAGGAATGAACCCAGCTGCTGGCCACTTACCAAATTCAGAATGAGCGTGATCTCCATTCTAGTTCCTCATCTCAGGGATTTGGTGGAAGGTACTTTAACATATCAGGGACTAACACTTCTGCTGATAAGGACCAGAAGTCTGAGGAAGGTGGACTCAGAGATCCAGAAGGGATAGACACTTCGAAGAATGAAATGGGCCTGACAAACCCAGAACAGAAACATAGGAGGAAATCACAGTCAGAATGAAAAGGAGGGGGGCCCTTACAGGAAGAGGCTAAAGATAGCTATGGGCTCTCCTAGTGGAAAGAGTAAGTAAATAGACCTTGGGAGTGAATAGGAAGTGCAGGGGTCGGCAACCTTTGGCACATGGCTTGCCAGGGTAAGCACCCTGGTGGGCCGGGATGGTTTGTTTACCTGCTGCGTCCTCAGATTCGGCTGATCACGGCTCCCACTGGCCATGGCTCACCGCTCCAGGCCAATGGGGGTGGCGGGAAGCGGTGCAGGCTGAGGGATGTGCTGGCCGTGGCTTCCCGCCCCCCCATTGGCCTGGAGCAGCGAACCGCGGCCAGTGGGAGCCACAATCAGCCAAACCTGCTGATGCAGTAGGTAAACAAACCATCCCAGCCCACCAAGGTGCTTACCAGTTGAGCAGTTATATGTAAAATGGAAACAGTCTATTGATTCAAAACAAGATGACTGCCGGAACGACAATCAGAGTGATCTGAACCTAATTATCACAACACTCATCTTCAGTGGCCAGCAATGAAAGGTTAATAACTAATTGATTCTAAATCTGATGCCCAGGTGACTACAGACATAAGGCAATGAATGTGATGAATGAGGAGGAAGAAGGATGGAGAACCTATTAAAGTGGCAGTGCCTTCTTATAGTATATAATCCATGGATGAGGAATTATCCAGTGTCTCAGTACCAGGGAGAGCAGTAGAAGCTGAGCTGCAACAGAACATGGTAGAGAATCCATTGTGTTTTAAATACACTGATGCCCTGTTTGCTGTTTTGTAGTGTGTATGGAGCATGAAACTGAATGAAATCCATGTCTACATATGAAATTGATGTGCCAGCTCATACTTAATTTTATGGTATTTGTTTTGGTACCTAAGGATCTAAAGAGCAGGCACTGTCTTCTTGTAATTGATCAATGTCCACGTTTATGTTGTCCATTGAACACTGATGAGAATTTAGCTGCAAAAATTACATCCAAATAACTTTGCCTGACTTTTCACATCTCAAATCATTTTCCATAGAGTGAAAGAGGAAGTGTTTCCACCTCTGTCTCATCTTAACTTGAATTCCCTCCTTCATCTCAGAATATGCGATAGGTTATTCATTAGCATGCAGAACATCACTCAAGGAACTTTGAGCAGTTCAGATTAATGTGGCCCCTGATCTATCCAGGCACCTAAGCTGCTTTAAGTACCACTGTCTGTACTAAAACTGATATGGTGATCTTATAAGCCTCATTGTATCTTTACACTTCAACACTGTAGGTGTTTGGGGATTAAGAAATTATATCATAAGCCACATCTTCAGAGGGTGACCAACAGTTAGGACCATCCCTGTGGGGGCACGGGGCAGAAGTGACTGATTCGTCTCTTCTGGGACCGGCCAATCGCACTGGCTTGCAGGGCTCCCAAAGCTTGGGGCCCCCGGGCGGTCGCCCTGATTCTCCCTACCCAAGCAACGGTCTGCCAACAGTAACAGCAGGTGGCAAAACAGCATGGTGTCGCCAGGAGGGCTTTGGCTTCCTAGACCACGGGATGCTATTCGAGGAAGGACTGCTAGGCAGAGATGGCGTTCACCTTTCGAGGAGAGGAAAGACCCTATTCGGACACAGACTGGCTAACCTAGTGAGGAGGGCTTTAAACTAGGTTCGACGGGGACAGGTGAGCAAAGCCCACAGGTAAGTGGGGAACATGGAGACCGGGGAGATGGGTCGGAAACGAGAGGGAGTGTGGGCTATATTGGCAGAGAGAAAGGAGAGTCAGGACAAAACCGGGAGGAAAGATCAAACCAGTATCTTAGATGTGTATATACAAATGCGAGAAGTATGGGGAATAAGCAGGAAGAACTGGAAGTGCTAATAAATAAATACAACTATGACATTGTTGGCATCACTGAAACTTGGTGGGATAATACACATGATTGGAATGTTGGTGTGGATGGGTACAGCTTGCTCAGGAAGGATAGACAGGGGAAAAAGGGAGGAGGTGTTGCCTTATATATTAAAAATGTACACACTTGGACTGAGGTAGAGATGGACATAGGAGACGGAAGTGTTGAGAGTCTCTGGGTTAGGCTTAAAGGGGCAAAAAACAAGGGAGATGTCCTGCTAGGAGTCTACTACAGGCCACCTAACCAGGTGGAAGAAGTGGATGAGGCTTTTTTCAAGCAACTAACAAAATCATCCAAAGCCCAAGATTTGGTGGTGATGGGGGACTTCAACTATCCGGATATATGTTGGGAGAATAACACAGCGGGGCACAGACTATCCAACAAATTCTTGGACTGCATTGGGGACAACTTTTTATTTCAGAAGGTTGAAAAAGCTACTAGGGGGGAAGCTGTTCTAGACTTGATTTTAACAAATAGGGAGGAACTCGTTGAGAATGTGAAAGTAGAAGGCAGCCTGGGTGAAAGTGATCATGAAATCATAGAGTTTGCAATTCTAAGGAAGGGTAGAAGGGAGAACAGCAAAATAGAGACAATGGATTTCAGGAAGGCAGATTTTGGGAAGCTCAGAGAGCTGATGGGTAAAGTCCCATGGGAATCAAGACTGAGGGGAAAAACAACTGAGGAGAGTTGGCAGTTTTTCAAAGGGACACTATTAAGGGCCCAAAAGCAAGCTATTCCGCTGGTTAGGAAAGATAGAAAATGTGGCAAAAGACCACCTTGGCTTAACCACGAGATCTTGCACGATCTAACAAATAAAAAGGAGTCATATAAAAAATGGAAACTAGGACAGATTACAAAGGATGAATATAGGCAAACAACACAGGAATGCAGGGGCAAGATTAGAAAGGCAAAGGCACAAAATGAGCTCAAACTAGCTACAGGAATAAAAGGAAACAAGAAGACTTTTTATCAATACATTAGAAGCAAGAGGAAGACCAAAGACAGGGTAGGTCCACTGCTTAGTGAAGAGGGAGAAACAGTAACAGGAAACTTGGAAATGGCAGAGATGCTTAATGACTTCTTTGTTTCGGTCTTCACCGAGAAGTCTGAAGGAATGCCTAACATAGTGAATGCTAATGGGAAGGGGGTAGGTTTAGCGGATAAAATAAAAAAAGAACAAGTTAAAAATCACTTAGAAAAATTAGATGCCTGCAAGTCACCCGGGCCTGATGAAATGCATCCTAGAATACTCAAGGAGCTAATAGAGGAGATATCTGAGCCTCTAGCTATTATCTTTGGAAAGTCATGGGAGACGGGAGAGATTCCAGAAGACTGGAAAAGGGCAAATATAGTGCCCATCTATAAAAAGGGAAATAAAAACAACCCAGGTAACTACAGACCAGTTAGTTTAACTTCTGTGCCAGGGAAGATAATGGAGCAAGTAATTAAGGAAATCATCTGCAAACACTCGGAAGGTGGTAAGGTGATAGGGAACAGCCAGCATGGATTTGTGAAGAACAAATCATGTCAAACCAATCTGATAGCTTTCTTTGATAGGATAACGAGCCTTGTGGATAAGGGTGAAGCGGTGGATGTGGTATACCTAGACTTTAGTAAGGCATTTGATACGGTCTCGCATGATATTCTTATCGATAAACTAGGCAAATACAAATTAGATGGGGCTACTATAAGGTGGGTGCATAACTGGCTGGATAACCGTACTCAGAGAGTTGTTATTAATGGTTCCCAATCCTGCTGGAAAGGCGTAACGAGTGGGGTTCCGCAGGGGTCTGTTTTGGGACCGGCTCTGTTCAATATCTTCATCAACGACTTAGATATTGGCATAGAAAGTACGCTTAATAAGTTTGCGGATGATACCAAACTGGGAGGGATTGCAACTACTTTGGAGGACAGGGTCATAATTCAAAATGATCTGGACAAATTGGAGAAATGGGCTGAGGTAAACAGGATGAAGTTTAACAAAGACAAATGCAAAGTGCTCCACTTAGGAAGGAAAAATCAATTTCACACATACAGAATGGGAAAAGACTGTCTAGGAAGGAGTACGGCAGAAAGGGATCTAGGGGTTATAGTGGACCACAAGCTAAATATGAGTCAACAGTGTGATGCTGTTGCAAAAAAAGCAAACATGATTCTGGGATGCATTAACAGGTGTGTTGTGAGCAAGACACGAGAAGTCATTCTTCCGCTCTACTCTGCTCTGGTTAGGCCTCAGCTGGAGTATTGTGTCCAGTTCTGGGCGCCGCATTTTAAAAAAGATGTCGAGAAATTGGAAAGGGTCCAAAGAAGAGCAACAAGAATGATTAAAGGTCTTGAGAACATGACCTATGAAGGAAGGCTGAAAGAACTGGGTTTGTTTAGTTTGGAAAAGAGAAGACTGAGAGGGGACATGATAGCAGTTTTCAGGTATCTAAAAGGGTGTCATAAGGAGGAGGGAGAGAACTTGTTCACCTTAGCCTCTAAGGATAGAACCAGAAACAATGGGTTTAAACTGCAGCAAGGGAGGTCTAGGTTGGACATTAGGAAAAAGTTCCTAACTGTCAGGGTGGTTAAACACTGGAACAAATTGCCTAGGGAGGTTGTGGAATCTCCGTCTCTGGAGATATTTAAGAGTAGGTTAGATAAATGTCTATCAGGGATGGTCTAGACAGTATTTGGTCCTGCCATGCGGGCAGGGGACTGGACTCGATGACCTCTCAAGGTCCCTTATAGTCCTATAATCTATGAAAAGACAGAGTTAGGTGTTCTTTCTAAGATCTTAATTGAGAACACTGAAAGAATAGCTATCAGATTGTGTTACTTACTAATTAGCCACCCACTTTTTAGTCTAATTCAGTGTTTCCCAAACTTGGGACGCCACTTGTGTAGGGAAAGCCCCTGGTGGGCCGGGCTGGTTTGTTTACCTGCTGTGGCCGCAGGTTCGGCTGATCGCGGCTTCCACTGGCTGCAGTTCACTGCTCCAGGCCAATGGGAGTTGCTGGAAGCAGCGTAGGCCAAGGGATGTACTGGCCGCCGCTTCCAGCAGCTCCCATTGGCCTGCAGCAGCAAACCGCAGCCAATGGGAGCCGTGATTGGCCGAACCTGCGGACACGACAGGTAAACAAACCAGCCTGGCCTGCCAGGGGCTTTCCCTACACAAGCGACGTCCCAAGTTTGGGAAACACTAGCCTAATTCAAAGAGCTGATGTAGGACAAATTGCCTCAGTACCTACGCAACATGATACAATCCTGGGAACTTGGTTACCATGTCCGAGATCTGTGATTTGGCAACACATACAACCTGCATGTTGAGGGAACTGAAGACTTCCTGTTGCTGAAAAGCTCCTCATCCTGCGTGGGTGTTTAGAAGCAGATGTGTACGTACAATTGATAGCTCCCAGGACAACTGAATTGAGACATGTCATAAGTCATGCATTGTTTCCCATTAGTGTTGTCTTTCTATGGGAATGTTAATATGATTTTACTTCTTCAGACTAGCACAGTGAAGTTTATGATGGCATGGCAGATGGCTAGTAAGCTAAATTGTCTCTAGTCTCCCTTTGTCAGGCTGTTATAGGTCTCAATACAGCAAGGTACTTAAATGTGTGCCTAATTTTAGGTATGCAAGTAGTCCCATTCACATCAGTGGGATTACTGACATGTTGAAATTATACACATCCTTGAGTATCTTACTTTGATCATTACAGTTAAGGTGTTGCTGGGCTGACTTTCTCTATGTCCTTATTACTGCTGGAAGAAATCAAATTGGTCTCTTTGTCACACTTGTCCTTCAGCAAGGTTGAGAAATGCATCTTTTAAACACCACCCCTGGTTTCACATTCTCAGTTGCTTCAACCACATTGAGATCGTAATTGTGTTTCTCAGAGGTAGCACCGAACAGGTGGATGGCTGTTCAGAAGCAGCTTTATATACACTGAGGCTAACTGCCGAATCACTTCTTTCATCCCACTAAAGTAGTGCATCTAGTTCTCATTTGCCCACCTTATTTTTGTATTTTGGAAAGATTTTACATATGTCCCTATGCGTATATCTATGCTGCAATTAGACACCCACAACTGGCCCATGGCAGCTGACTCAGGCTCACGGGGCTGTTCAATTGCGGTGTAGACATTTGAGCTCAGGCTGGAGCCCAGAGTCCCTGCCTGAGCCCGAATGTCTACATTGCAACTGAACAGCCCTATAGCTTGAGCCCCGCTAGCACAAGTCAGCTGACATAGGCATTGAACTGCAGCATAGACATATCCTATATGATATGGCACACTCTTCAAACTGCCCAACACAGCAGGGGCATTGGGAATTGTGCAGTTCTGTGAATATGTACAGGACATCTAACCATTAGCATATAAGGGACTATTCTTGTGTTTCTACAGCCTCTCTTGCTTTTACTTGCACATAAAGTTAAATAGAATTGTTGATAGTAGAGTTTAATTTAACAAGTTAACAAAAAAGTAGCTTTACCCCCACACTTCCCACAGGAAACTTTTTAATAGCTCTTCTTTAGTATGTTTAGATCAACCAGTGGCAATAACTTACCCAGGATTTCCTTATCCATAGCCAGTGCTTGGTTTACTAACACAAGCTAAATTTAACCATGAGACCAGATACACAGGAACTCAAGTCTACAGTTCTAGTGTGGTTCCAGATTCTTATGTTTATCACTTAGCCTTCTCAAACTTTTCAAAATCCAGAATTTACCCACAAGTGATGGATCATGAAAACATTAAGGAGCCAAATTCATCTGTTTTAACTCCAATGAATTTACACCACTGATTAATTTAATCCTATCTCAAACCTCATGTAGGAGGAGCTCATATCACCAGAAGCTGTTGAAGCTATGACTTGTACAGTGTAATCAATTATCCTTGCAAACAAGACTGCAGAATTTTATGCCACCAAATACTTGTGCTGATCTCATTCTGCCTAACTATATGGTGCTCTACATCTTTTGTTGCCTTACAGGTAAAAATGCTATAAAATACTCTTACTTTCATAGCCAAATCCTGCTGGCCTTAATCATGTAAGTAATCCTGTTGACTTCATTGGGGCTATGTAAACAGTGGAGCTCCCACCCTACTCTGAATAAAGTAAACACATTACATACAATCCAAACATACACACTCCCTGGGATTTAGTGACTCAAACAGCAGCCAAACGTAAATCTCAACCCACATTTTCATCCAAAGCTTGGCTGTACCTAGGATTATCAATGCTGGACCTCTCTGTCCCAGATCTTAGTTCCCTCTATCCAGAAAGATACTCCAATCCATTTTATCCTGGCTGGAGAATACAAAACCCATCTGCTATTCTGTCTCAGCATAACTACACTGCACTTTCATGCAGGTGCAAGCACCTGACATCCAAAGGACTCAGAAGATTCCTGCACCTACACATAGGGCACTGAAATCTGCCACCCTGTTAACTTTTGAGAATAAGTTGAGCAGGATTTGACCCTTACTCCTGATTTCTCTCTTCTCTTAAGGTTCCTGCAGGCATCAATTTTTCTTATCTTCTATTTTATTCCAGCTTTAATAATGGCAGCGGGAACATATTTTATAGAACACTAAATAATGTAACATAGCAAATTCAAAAAACAGAAGGCGAAAAATGGAAATTTACTCACCTATATAAAATTACTTCCTGGAATAAAAAGGAGCTGAATACTTTAGAAGGAAGTGTGAAGCAGTAATAAAATCTCCAAATTTCTGCAAGAAGTCAAAGCTCTCTGTTGAGATAACCTAATAAGGTTTCTAAATCCCAAAATAAGACAAAGCCATTCATCACTACTATTTACAAACAAGGAAACATCCTGGCTTGCTTAAAACCACTGAGATCTCCAAACCAGTCACTTGTATTATGCAGATTAATGAACATTTTATGTAGACTGGGGAATACTAGGTTCCTTGAGCCTCAGCCCCAAGCCAAAACGACACTCATTCTTAATTAACAGGCTTGAATTCCTCTGTTTCCTAGGTAAGCAGCATACAGGAGTCTTTATTTTCACCCCATTAATACGTATGATATTTACATGCAAAACTCCCACTAGCATTAAGGTAAAGGACACATCTAAATCTTCAATGACGCTACAAGTTGACAGAACTCTGTGGTAATTCACTATACTAAATACTTACCTACCACCCTACTAATATTTTTCTCCTGTCAAACATGTAAAACACAGGCAATCCTGTACTATTACTTGGATTATTATTCAGGAAATAAAAGAAGTGATGGTAGCACCACTTCTTTAAAAAAAAAAAAAAATCTAAAAAACCCAACCCAATTCAATTTCAGTTCTGAAAAGTTTTAAAGAAATTGAAGTTGATAGAATAAAACCCCCTCTGTAAAGCTCTTTTTATAAATTTCCTTTAGTTAAAGATAACATATTGGATTTAAGTCCATATATAACATATTAAATACTTTTTTGTTACAGAGGATCTATTCATAGCAGTTTGTATTTGCAACATATGCAGCAAATTATGCTATTAAACACTTAATCCTAATAAAGCTTAAATTTCATTCTTAACAATAAAGCTTGTACAAAGCTTGCTATGCTTGAAATAGGAGTCTAGAACTAACCTATAAAAGAAGTCTTAGGTAGCTAAAATGGCAATATTAATTGGACACTGGGGATGTAAAATTAGCTGGCAGAATCAACAATAATCATGCATCAAAGTTATTTTATTTTTTAAAAGTGTGTAATTTCCCCCATCTTTTAATTCAAAGATCTCTGCTGGAGAATCCAAAGGGGGGGGGGAGGAAAAAAACCCAACAACAACAAAGGGTGAAATTCCCATGGGTGTACTGGGTTCACATGTGGCCCTAAGAACCACTAGAGCTCCAGGTTTACCTTCCATAGGGCAGCGCAAGCAGAACTGTCCAACAGAGGGGGCTCCACAACTCCTGTACATGCTGGGGTAGCTGAGCACTGTGCTAGTCCCTTACGGAGCAGTGGAAGGCAGTAAAACGGCTATTGCAATTACAGAAATCCACTGGTCTTAACTCTTCATGTAAGAGGCCGCAGCTGTCATGGCAGCCCAAGAATGGTGTAGTGACCACAGATGGGCTGTGCCACAATCTCATTTTGGGTTGAGGGAATAGATTTTAACCCTCTAGCCCCCAGCCATTTCGTCACATACAGCCTGTGGTGCTGGCTTTAGGCAGACAAACTAAATGTCATCCTAGCTGAATAAAATTCTGGAAAAAAATCATCAAATGAGACAAAAAAGAGACAGTAAACTATGTATACAAAACTGCAAGGTTGGGCCTCAATTCCACAAATCCTTATGTCCATGATTAACTTTACACATGTGCTTGAACTCATTAGAGCTACATATCTGCATAAAGTTACTCATGCATGTAAGCGACTGCAGGATCAGGGCCTTCCAATGTACTTTTTAATGTGGGTCAAAGGGCACTAGAGTATCACAGAAGCACTTAATTTACCTGCTCTGTTATAAATAAAAAAATTAATTTGCTGAACAGAGCTGAAAAATATTGATACAGCAGATGCCTCTGCAGAGAATATTAGAGGTCTGTGAAAGCAGGATGCATGATAATCTGTCAAGCTCATATGCGTTTTAGTACATTCTAAATTTAATATTTAAAGTACCTCCTCAGGACTAAATATATAATATTTGTCTTAGAATATGCCTCCCCTAACAAGTTCCTAATATATTTTACTGAAATCTAATGAAATTGCTATAAAACGTTATCCGGAGTGAAGAGATTTTTTTCCCCCACTTATACAAGTGCACCATAAGAGCTCATTCTAATTCAACATTCAAGTTTAGCAAGCAGGCCTATCTTCTTACAAAACCTGTCATTCTTCAGTATGAAGCCACAAATCAGAACAAATATTCAAGCTGCCTGGAGCATGAAACTCCTTTTCGATCCCCATTTTTTAGCTGCAGTTGTTTAAACATGCCAGGACATCTGATTGTGTCCACTTTCTCTATTTAAAATTATTCCAGAGTGTAACCACAAAACCACATACATGTTGTTCTTGCATGGCAGTCTTGAAGCTTAACTGCAGATAAGAATCTATCATCAAGATGCCCACTTCTGATATAATGTCTCTAAGTTCAGGTGAATGCTGTACCTGATTCTATGTTGTTTTGTATACTTTGAGAAGAATATAACAGAGGCTTTGGTACTGACTCCATAGCTAAGGTTGCACTGAAATTTTGCACAGACAGGACTATAATCCCTGTTTCACACTTTAATGATGAACTCACTCTCCAAATTTGACATAATAATACTTCAAAGGGAGAATACATTTTTAATGATTTTTTAAATGCTCCATTTTTGAAATTTTCCCTTTCTTCCCCCACCCCACTTTTTTTTTTTTTTGGACTACACAGACTGCAAAGAAACACTTTCTCTTCCCCCTCATACCCAAGGATTTACTGAACATAAGTCACTTTTGAAATGTTAAAACATATAAAGAATTAGGCACCTAAATACCTTTGAGGATCTGGGCCTTCAGGCTTACAACCCTGTGACTGGGACTGAAGCCAGATCCTCAAAGATATTTAGGTACATAATGCCTGGGAGTTAGGTAGCTAAATATCTTTGAGGATCTGGTTCTTAAACCCTTTCACAGGATTGCAAGTCCCTTATGGGAAGCTGGACCCACATTCACCTGTGACTTATCAGCTACCTCCTAGCTGAGAATCAGGTGATTTTAAAAGCTAGTGAGTAACTCTGGGTACATCTACACTTTGAGCTGAGAATCTCAATCCCCACTCAAAGACACGGCCTCACAGCAGCATTAATATCAGAACATAGTAATGGGAGCACAAATGGCGGGAGGGACTCACACGCAAATACTCAGGGTGGCTTGCCTCTCCTGCCTTTTGCACTGTGGTAACTACATTCTATTTTTAGCACGCAAACTCAATGAGAGCTACTTCATGTCTGTCTCCTCAAGATGGGAATTATACTCACAGCTCAAAGTGTAGACATACTCACAGTTGGATGGGAGAGCTGCAGGAAGCAGGTTGGTGCCTGTGGCAGTCTGACTCCCAATCAGACAGCCTTTAGAAGGACTGAGAGCTTCTAGAAGCAGAGAAGCTGTGACAGGAAGCCCCTGAGTCAGGGGAAGGAACAGGTTTGGGATGTGGAATTTGCGTTACCAGTTTTACGTGGAAGAAATAAACCGCAGCCAGTCGGGGCCGCAATCGGCCGAACCTGCCACGTCAGCAGGTAAATAAACTGGCCTGGCCCGCCAGGGTGCTTACCCTGGCGAGCTGCGTGCCAAACGTTGCTGACCCCTGGTGTAAAACATATATAGTTTAGATTTGCATTAGTCTCTAGATGTTTTCCCAGTGTTGGTTTACAGCTTTAATCTAGATCATAATAATGCACAGTTTCCATAATACTGAAAGATCTCCAGAAGGATTGATTTTTCTATACAATTACTCCTAAATTCTAGGGGCCAGATTATGCCCTTACACCTGAATCATGTTGAGATGTCTCTTTCATGAGTAGCCCCATTGAAATCAAAGGCAGTACGCAGAGTAAAGTACTACTCAACTTGAGTAAGGGTGCTAGAATCTAGTTAATCATTGTCTTTGATTTTTCTGATGAGGGCATGCATGTTAGCAGTTATGAATGAATTATGCAAATATTATTTTATGCTGGAGCATCTCTTATTTCAGGAGTTAAATTTTATTCATAGTTGAATTCCACATTCAAAATAATACTGGGCTATTATGGAGACAAAGACTTATAAAAATCAAAAACTCCCTTTGAAACACATGCTTTCCAGTAAAAGCAGCTTGCAAAATGCAAAACACGGTCAACATTCCAGCACAATGATGTCAATTTTCATATGCATAGACAAAATGCTATATGTAGAATTCAACTCTATATCAGATCTTCTTTATTTATGATGGGCTCATGTTTTCCTCTTTACTTACATCAGAACAAATGCACTGTGCAGTGGAGAGTACAACCACTTAAAGGGTTCAAAAGAATCTTTTAAATACAGCTTATATGGCAAAAAGCCACATAGATTTTTAAAAGTGAATTTCCATGTTCTGATTCAATTCTTTTGAAAAATAGCATACATGCACTAAGAACGATTTCTGATGTTTCCCTCTGCAGTAATTCAGGGAAATCCCTGCCAACAGAGATGGTCTGGAACACCTGATAAAACGCTCCTCAATGACACAATAAAAAGTGACTGTAGAAAATGGGAATCGCTTCAGATTTTGCAAGGGTTATAAGCAATAAGCAAATTATCTTTCTGATGATCTTTTTTTCTTCCCAAAAAAGAATAAACAGAGCCAATTTCTAAGAAAACTAACAGCTGTGGAAACAGCTTTAAATGTCATCTATCCTTTGTAGTAAAATGAAGAAAAGATAAAATGATTCACACCATCCAAGAGGATCGGATATCATAACCAACTAGTTAACACTAATGAAACTCAGCTTGGATTTGCTTCTTATGGGTAGGCCTTACTCAGGAAAAACTCCCACTTATGTTTCAGGCAAAGCTCCCATTGACTTCACTGGCAGTTTTGCCTGTGCACAGCATTCACAGTACAGTCCTACTGAAGTAGAAATCCTGAACTTTATAAATTTAAATCCCAGTCCTGGAACTGGTCCACTCATCTGGAGTTTATGCCTGCACACAGCCCCACTGAAGCATATGCCATGGGGCTCTGCAAACATGGATCTGATTCTAGGATCTGGGAATATGTGGCCAGGCCTGTAGTCCCCACACTGGCAAAACTACTGCTGAAGTCAATTAATGGGAATTTTGCCCAGATAATGAATGATCAGGCCCTTATTTGCCACTCCTACATTACAGTCAAAGAGAGCAGTGACTTCCTTTGTGCAATACCCTGTTGGAGTATTGGCATTACAGGTTGAAATAATGAGCAATGTTGGCTTATAAATTCTTCTACTTTTTTGCAACTTTTTTTTTAAATAATGGTTTCTAAATGATGGCTGGCTCACAACATTCTAAAGTCTGCCACAAAAATAAGCATTTTTGTTATAATATTTCACAGGTGGCCATTGAGGGTGAAATTCTCCCCTGTGCAGAGGATCAGAAAAAGACCATGTATTACATATGTCCCCACTATACTTAAGGGCTTAATTGAAGCCATAGCAATATACAGTTCCTGTGCTGGCCCTCTGCAAAGGGGTGTGTCACCTCTGAAAGTTTAGTTTTTCTGAATACATCTCTGTTATCCCTACAGAACCTGTGTAACTTTTAAAAAGTATTACATTTAGCCTACACTGGTTCAGGATACAACCAATCATATTTCCTATTGTATATTAATCATGTTTCCATGAGGAAACTTAGACCCATTAAATAAAAACATGGATAATTTTCACTTTCAAAGAACAACTGTTATTTAAAACTATGTAAAGATTTAAAAGGTTGTGATTTAAAAAGGTAATATTAACAGGATATTCGAAAGGCCCATGAGACTCACAAAACTAAGTAAAATGTGTTTTCCTACTAATCTAATTGCTTACTAATTTTCAAGCAATTCCCACAGGGTGAGTAATGCATTTTAAGTCTAACTCTTGGCATTAAAAATACATTTATAGCTTCCTCTTAGCATAAGACAAACAGCTACACAGTACAAAACTATACATTAAGATGGCATTCTGGAGCTTTTGTTATAGTATTAAACCAACCTATTGTATTCTAAAATCTAATTCAAAGGGGTCGGAAAGGAAAATGTCAAGTTTGAGTGCCCGATATCACTCTGAGGTTAAGCAAAACACACAGTCATGCAGGGAAGAAGTCTGGAATATGCGCATCTTGCTCACAGGACTGATCACATGGTGAAAGTGCACATTATGTCAAGACTTATTTAGTAAAATATCAGTAGCCATTACTTTGCCGTGCTCCTTCAGTAGCAAGGAAATGTTAGCATGGGACTGACAAACAGAACACCACAGCAATCAGTCAGCATAGCCAGTCTCTATGCAAACCTAAAAGAACGGTCTATAGCAGGGGTAGGCAACCTATGGCACGCGTGCCGAAGGTGGCACGTGAGCTGATTTTCAGTGGCACTCACACTGCCCCAGTCCTGGCCACCGGTCTGGGGGGCTCTGCATTTTAATTTAATTTTAAATGAAGTTTATTAAACATTTTAAAAATCTTATTTACTTTACATACAACAATAGTTTAGTTATATATTATAGACTTATAGAAAGAGATCTTCTAAAAACGTTAAAATGTATTATGGCACGTGAAACCTTAAATTAGAGTGAATAAATGAAGACTCGGCACACCACTTCTGAAAGGTTGCCGACCCCTGGTTTATAGAGTTTCTGAGTAGAACACAAAGAGAAAAAAAAATATGAAATAAATAAAGAGTTGTTTATTAATCAAAAAAATCTGGTACCAACTGGCATTGAAAGTCTGGAGACCAATTTAAAAAACAAAAATGTAAACTTTTAAACAATGGTTCAAGAGTGAAAGCTTCACAGACTCTACACTCTAGACAGAAAGTGCAGCCATTAACCACATAAGGAATCTCATTGGCTTCATTGAAACAACTCATGTAAGCAAGGGTTACAGAATCAGACCACTTTTGAGTGAAGTACAATCATAGACCACCACCCAAATGGTGCATCAGCTTCTGGTATTATTTGAATCCATAGTTCTACAGAATAGAAATTACATGGTAATACTACTATAGGAAGTGTCCAGAATCCATAAAGCACATACAGAACACGTCTCTGGTAGTATATAGACTTGCTCTCTCTTGCCTTTTGAACAAGTGCTGATGGGGTAAGCTAAAAAAGCAGCAATATGCTGAGTGTACCCTAAGTTGCTCCAACTAGAACATCACTGTCCTACAAGCAGTCTATACTAAAGACAATACTACACAACTGGCTGATCTCAGCCAGTAGCCAGGTCAATCAACCAGGGAACAGTTTAAAATTCATTGGGGTGTTTTTTTGAGTCTCCAAATGAATGAGTGCTTCAAGACCTTTTATAAAAAGGGACTCTCCCCAAGTCAGGAAGCCAAATCATGTTTTAAAACAGGCCATTATTTGCATTAGCTTTTCACATCTCCTCTGCATGCCAGTATATGGCCTGCAGTATCCACAAACAAATACACAAGTAAAATAACAGTAACCAAAAGAAAAAAACAAGTTCTTTTAGGAGCTAGCTAATTTCTCACTGAATCAGCAAGCTTGGAGCGAAGCCAATTTCTGCAAACTTGCAAGGGCTTCTCCTGCAAGGTGCAGGCCAGGAAACATTTATTACCAAACAGAGGGATACCCTGCCTTACTCCACCATTACATGGAAGTGCAGGTATGTCAGTATCAGCCCAATTTTACTTTGTATTAAGTAATAAATGTACAGACCATGTATTTAAAACTCTCCTGCAGTTTGCCATGGCCCAGACAGCCAACCACTGTAGGTCATCCAACATACTCATACACAGTACATACTCCAAGCAGCTTGCATGTACCGACAGGAGAATGTATCCCATAAATCTTAAGCAATCTAGGTTTTTCACAGCAATCTAGGTTTTTGACAAACCAACTGACGACAGAAAGAACATTGTACAAAGAGAGAAACAAGACATTGTTTCCCCAAAAAAATAAATGCTCCACTTACTTAGTTCTATAAAATAGCATTGATAAACAATGGAGATCTCCCACTGTGACAGTAATGACAACAGTTAGCATACAGCAGCAATCTAGTAATTACACCCGTAAGTGCATTTTTAACATTGTTTTACATTTCAATCAAGTTGACTTGTGTTCACCGTTTTTCTAGTGAATCCAGAAGTATGACAAACTGACAATTCCTGGAAACCGCATTACTCAAAACAGACTGGGAGTACTGTTTTCATTTTCTTTCCATAATGATGTTAAATCTAATAAATATAAATTAGAAACAGAAATAACACCATTCCAAAACAATAATTTATATAACATGATGTCTGGAAGTGATATTTCAGTCCAAATTTTCCTTTTGTGCACATGTAATGTTTGCACATGCAATTTTCAAGCACTGGCCAATATCTGCACACATCACAAACCTATTTTTCAGATTTAAGAGTAAAATTATCAAAAGTGCCTAAATGACTTAGGAGCTGAAGTCTCAATTCAAAAGTGATTTAGGCTCTTGAAGCCAGATTTTCAAATGTATTGAGGTGCCTACAGATGAAGATATATCTTTTTTGAAAATCCCACTAGGCATCTAAGCAGATTAAGTGCCTACTCCTATTGAATTCCTAGGAAATAGGCACATAAAGTAAAATTTACAGAAGTGCCTAAGCAGGTTAAGTGCATAATTTTATCACCTGTGTTCAGGTGACAGTGGTCAAAAAGTGAGCATGCAAAATTGCATATAAAAATAGACTGAAGCTGTTTTGAAAATGTGAACCTGGCATTCAATAGCAGCTGATAATATACAGATTTTAGCAGATATTTTTTAAAACCCTCATTCTGATGGGAAGAGTGCAGAGGAAAATGTATTTATAGACCTGCTTCTAGAACAGGGGAGGGCAAACTACGGCCCATAGGCCGGTTCTGGCTCATCAGGGCTTTCAATCTGGCCGTAGGATTGCCAGCCCCGTCGCGCAGCGGGGCTAAGGCAGGCTTCCTGCCTGACCTGGCCCCGTACTGCTCCTGGAAGTGGCCGGCACCACGTCCCTACGGTCCCTGGGAAAGCAGGGCGGGGGCAGAGGGCTCCATACAATTTCCCCACCCCGATGTGGCCCTCGGGCCAAAAGGTTTGTCCACCCCTGTTCTAGAACCTAAACTGGATAATTCATATGCAGCCCTGTGAAGAAGGATGGTAGATCTTAAGTAGTGCACATTACTTTTGTGGATCCTCTGCACAAAGGAGAATTTCATTTGTATATGGATATTTGTACAAGTGTGATAGGTTGATCTGAACAACACACAAGATTCACAGGATTCCAGTGCATTACTGCACAGCTAAGGAGTGAGACCACATTCAAAACAAATACACAGACACAAATAAAGCCTGTATTTTCAATTTTATAAGCTTTTGATATCCCTTCCTAATATATGTTCAAAGGAAATGTTGCAAAAAGAGAAACAAACAATACTCTGATCCCTAAACTGACGAAGATTTAAAACCTCTTTCAGGACACATGCACCCAGTAAGGGTATGTCTACACTAGAAACACTATAGTGGCACACAACGGCCGTGCTGTAGCTGCACTGCTATAGTGGAGTCACTTACTACAGAGATGGAAGTTCTTCCATTACTGTAGTAAATCCAACTTTCCAAGAGGCAGTAGCAAGGTTGATGGAAGAATTCTTCCGTAGACTTAGTGGTTTCTATATTAGGGCTTAGGTCTGCTTAACAACATCTGTCAGGGCAGTGAATTTTTCACACCCCTGAGCAACATAGCTCGGTCAACCTAAGAATCAGTCTACACTAGCACTTTTGTCAGTAAAACTTTTGTCAGTCAGAGATGTGAAAAAACACACCCTGACCAACATAAGTTTCACCGACAAAAGCGCCGGTGTGGACAGCACTATGTCAGCAGGAGACACTCTCCTGCCAACATAGCTACCGCCGCTTGTTGGGGGTGGTTTAGTTATGCCGGTGGGAGAGCTCTCTAAGAACACTAATGAACTGCACTCCAAAAACAAACTAACTCTTTCACTATACACAAACTATTTCAGAAGGATTTTGCATCGTAAGAATTACACTGCAACTGTTCCATTAAGACTGCATTGGATGGAAAATAATGCATCGTGGCCATGCACAATTTATCAGCTATACAAAATTTTGGCAGCCATTGATTTAATGGCACATTTGTGCTGTTGTAATGTCCAAAATTTGCATAGCATTAATGCAACACTATTCCATCTCCAGAGATTTTTTACAGTATTCTTATGAAACAAGCACAAATAGAGAGCCCAATTAAATACCTGTTCCCATTGAAGTTAATAGGAGTTTTGCAATTGACTGTAGAATGTTGCCAACTCTTGTGATTTTATTGCAACCTTCATGATAGCTGGTGTTTTTTAAAGCCCCAGTGCCTACAGTCAAGTGACTATATAAGAATTTCAGTTTTCACTATTTTTTTTTTAAATAAAAAAGCAAGATTCTAGACCATACAGTTGCAGAGGAAGACTTGAAAGTGGCTCAGAAACCAGAAGGCAAATTTTAAAAATTAAATCATATTTTTTTAATTATGACATTTAAGCTAATCTCATGATTTTGGGGGTCTAACTCATGATTTTTGATCAGCTGAGGTTAGCAATACTGCGTTAATAGGAGCAGAATCATGCCCTCAGGTTTTCTGTGCGACAAGGGCAGGAATGGAATTTGGTGTGCTGTGCAAAACTGCAGCCTCAGTACCAGACTGATTTGGTAAGGAGCATGAAATATCCATTTGCACAGAATATAGGCTGAATGAGCAATTATCTGTGATTAAGCCTTCACATATCTACTAAAGCTGGGGGGGGAGGGGATATCGAACCAGAGCTATTCTTAGGTTTGTTTACCTAATTTATCTTGTCAAAGTTATATTATTCATTTACAAAAGATTATTCCTACACAGAGGCTCCTAAGGCAAGTTTTTGATATCTTGGTAGCCCAGCTACTATACTGGTTGGCAGGAGGTCAACGCATAACTAGCTGGGTGATCTCAGTGCAATTCTTTGTGTGACCACATCATAAAGCTACCAACAAAATTAGTACTAATTGGCATTCTTGTTGGAAGTCTCAGGAAACTCAAGGTCAAAACGGTGTTGGAGACTGAATCACCTTTTCCCCATTGGGGTGGTCTCTCTAAGGCAATTTTAAGACACATTTGTGAGACAGTATAAGTAAGCTTTACTTGCCTGGACAGTGCCATTACAAGACATGTATGTGACACCACTCACAATCACTACAATGGAAACATTCATGCAAAAAAATGGAAAAATAAAATCATAGAAATGTAGGGCTGGAAGGGACCTTGAAAAGTCAGTCATCAAGTCCAGCCCCCTGCACTGAGGCAGGATCAAGTAAATCTACCCCATTCCCAACCATCATCTAGATCAACCTGCTTTTGAAAACTTCCAGTGATGGGGACTCCACAACCTCCCTTAGAAGCTGATTCCAGAGCTTAACTGCCTTTATACTTGGAAAGTTTTTCCTAATCAACTGATGTAAATCTCCCCTGCTGCAGATTAAACCCATTACTTCTTGTCCTACCTTCAGTGAACATGGAGAACAATTGATCACCTTCTCCGTTATAATAACCCTTAACACACTTGAAGACTGTTATCAGGCCCCCCTCAGTCTCCTTTTCTCAAGACTAAACATACCCAATTTTTTAAATCTTTCCTTACAGGTCAGGTTTTCTAAACCTTTTATCATTGTTGTTGCTATTCTCTGGACTCTCTCCAATTTGTCCACATCTTTCCTAAAGAGTCGAGCCCAGAATTGGACACAGTATTCCAGCCTCACCAGTGCCAAGTAGAATGGGACAATTACCTCCCATTTCTTACATACAACACTCCTGTTACTTCACCCCAGAATTGTACTAGCCTTTTTCAGAACTTTATCACATTGTTGACTCATATTCAATCTGCGGTCTACTGTAACCCACAGATCCTCTTCAGCAGTACTAACAAATAGCCAGTTATTCCCCATATTGTAGTTGTGCATTTGATTTTTCCTTCCTAATTAAAATACTTGGCATTTATCTTTATTGAATTGCATCTGGTTGATTTCAAACCAATTCTCCAATTTATCAAGGTCATTTTGAATTCTAATCCAATCCTCCAAAGTGCTTGCAACTCCTTCCAGTTTGGCATCATCTGCAAATTTTATAAGCATTGCACTCCACTCCATTATCCAAGTCATTAATGAAAATATTGACTAATACCAGTCCCAGGACTGATCCCTGTGTGACCCCACTAGATATGCCCTCCCAGTTTGACAGCAAACCATTGATAGTTCTTCCTAAAATATTAAAGCAAATCACTTAATTGATACTGGTGACAACCCAGTCCCTTGGTCATCTTCCAGTGTTGATTTTAGTCTATTTTTGATCAGAGTAAACTTGAAAAAAAAAATGAGCATTCATCCTCACAGTTTGTGACTTGAGTCACAGACTCAAATTCATAGAGAAATATTCTGGCAATCCAATTCTTTTGGATTGCAAATTGGGGGCAGCAGCAGTTCAAATCCCGTGAATATTAGTTGAGCAACCACTATTAGTCATAAATTCACTACAAGAATTTACATAAGCTTACAAAGCTGTCACTGAATAACAAGTTTTTCAGTGATAACAGATACTTCAAGATAAAGTACATTCTGCAGAGTCTCTTAAGTGCTGCTTGACTGAGGGAGGTGGAAGGGCAGGGTTCTATCTTCAAAACATACAGGATGAAATCCTGTACCCACTGAGGTCAATGGCAACATTCCTATTGACTTCAATGGGGCCAGGATTTTACCCCTAGTGTCTTAAACCTGCACAGAAACAATTTAACCGTTCTAGCTTTGGCTCAGGATTTGCAAATCTCATCATGACATTTTTTCATGAAGATTATTGAGTGGGTTATGCATCCTGACTCTCGTATGGTATGTGGATCATAATCTACTTTCTGAACATTAGTATACAATACACTCAGTTACTGTAAAACAGTATTCCAA
Source organism: Trachemys scripta elegans (assembly GCF_013100865.1). NCBI lineage: Eukaryota > Metazoa > Chordata > Testudines > Emydidae > Trachemys > Trachemys scripta. The sequence continues at coordinate 68,102,597 of NC_048307.1, read as the reverse complement.
AAGTTTTCCATGAATATGGTCTCCAAGTTCAGTATGTCATATAATGGACATCAGATTTTTGGACTTGCAACTTCAACCTAACTTTAAAGACATTTACTATGTTGGTAGTTTTTGGCAGAATCAATTTGAGCAAGATAATGTTTTCAGCATGTATATCTTCTGAATCCAGAATATTACAGATTAGAAAAAGGAACAGAATACATGTAGGGATTGCAGAAACACAAATTAAGGCAGCAACCAACACTAGTTCCAATTATATGTGGACTATGAAATTCACTTTTCCAAAGAAAGCCTGGTTTAATACACCTTGTCTGGACATGAAAAGGGTATTTGTTGTTATTCTATCCTCAGATATTAGCAATTCCATTTCTCAGAAGATAAAATGAACAGATTCAGAGATAGGGTGACCAGATATCAACTGTGAAAAAACGGGACAGGGGGTGGGGAGTAATAGGCACCTATATAAGAAAAAGTCCAAAAAATGGGACCGTCCCTATAAAAATGGGACATCTGGTCACCCTGTTCAGAGAGGGCTTATCTAGTACAACTCTCAAACAGTAGCATCTTAAACAATCATTGTATCTGTGCTTTGAAAACCACACAGCAAAGAGTAACTGAGTGCACAGTATGAAATCTGGGTGTGAAAATTATTGATGAAAATAAATATTTTGTCTATTTAAATTTGCTAGCAATCACTAATAACCACAGCTAGTCTATTATTAAGGATATAAATTAACATATTTCATGAAAAGTGTGTGTACCTAACAAAACTACCTTAGCTAAATGGTATCCCGTGATGTTAATCAGGAAACCGATCCCATGATGAGAAGGAGAGGTTGTCTCCATTATCACCATGCAGAATCAGGTCTCCTTAAGAAATACATATAAAAACAACAAAACTGCATTTAAGTACTTCTATTATGTATATTAATTTTCAAATTATTTGTCTTTTCAGCCTCCATCACATCTACAACATATCCTTTGTACCATTGCCATCTAGCAACACAAAGGAACAGCTCATTTTTGTGCTAGAACATTGTTTGCATACTCAGAAACATATATAAGTGAGTGTTTAAAACCAAGTCAAGGGCACGTGTGAGCTCACAGAAATATTTGGTGAATGGCCACAAATTCAAGTACTAATTCTGGGACAGTGGGAGTACAGAAGTCACTGTAGATACAGATTCATCATCCTGGATCTCTGAAAATAATTAACGCTTTAATGACACTTCGGCTATCTTTTTCACTTAAAATGGCTGAAGAAAACTGTACAGACCTGTTTCTCCTCTGATTTACACCAGTTTCATACTGGTGTAGTTCCACTAACATCATTAGAGTCACTCGTGACTTAAGACGTCGCACCTATACATATTAAAAAAAAAAAATCCAAGGTCTCGCTTGTGAATGATCAGTTGATCAATTCTATGGTGCCAAAGAGTCAAATTTGTGCTGCATCCCTTGATCACAACATGGATTTCTTCAAGAGGAAGCCCACACTAAAGCATTCATTGGTAAAATATTTACTGGATTATCCTATGTAGGTGGAGTGATTGCCAGCAATATCGTCCGCGTTATAATGATTAATCTGCACATGACAAACTAGCCTTGCTGCAACTTGAGACAGAAACTGAAAACCTATGGAATGTAATTCCAGAGTCAAAATCTATCTAGACATTTATGCAGTGCTCATCACCATGGCATCCAAGAATCAGAATGAGCACTTATAACCCAAGTTCATTATATTTCTTTTCAATAATAACTACCTCCTTTTGACAACTCATGCTGCAGTTTTCTTTCCATTACATTCATACCATATTTCCAGCAGATTCTTTTAACCTGGTCATTATTTGATTCAGTACCTGCTTCAAGCAGGATAAAATTAATCAATTTCACACAAGTGGCATGGCACAGACGTCTGACCTTACCCAGCATCCAATTGTTTCAAATTGATGAGCTCCACACAAGCATTTTAATAGCCAAAACAACACAATTGTAAGTTAGGGTACAATATGGGGATAGAATGGCCATGTGTGGCCCACAAAGTATGGCCCTAAGCAACCAATTAAATAATTAATGGTTATTAGAAACCAGAAATGTTATGTTAAATAATGTAAAATAGCTTTAATGTCACTAAAGGTGTAATAAAACAGCTAAAACTTAGGAGCATAAAGGGCTTCCTGCAAGGTTGGGTTTAGTTTCCATACCTTATACTGCCCGGAATCATGGCAAATAGATTAGAATATTTAAAAGGATGGTCAAGACCAAAATTTGACCTGGCTTAAAATGTTCATGAAGCTACTCACAACGGACTATTGATTACTTCAATGTGTTCTTTAAAAAAAAGAGAGAGACAGACAGATAGAGACAAGTGAAGCAATGCCAAAACCATTTGTGGGGATGAGGGAACTGTGCCAATACTGGTTTCAATTCTACAGTGAAGAGAAAAAAAAACCTAAGGCCTAGGTTCTGTCCATAATCACAAGATTAATATACAAAAACGTAGATAACACATCGCTCTTTACCATGGACATCGATGCAGAAGCTGTCTGCCCTGATGCTTTCGGTGACCAAGATCCAGCCATGGATGGTGCAGCAGCACATACGTTCGTTGAGGCTCTTGGTGACCAGGATCTCGAGGTAGATGGGCACTAGCAGTACTCAGAGGCTTGCATTCAGGGGAGTTTTCAGCACGCAGGTCAGAAGCCAGACTTAAGGCTTGCTCCATTATAAATAATAATTTAAGCTTGATGTCCCTATTTTTTCAAGATTTACTTTTAAAGGAGTTTCAGATTTTACACTTGCTAGGGATATCAGTGCCTCCCAAACAGCCGAGGTACCAAGGATGCCCGTCACTGACCAGGATAGCTTCCCATCAGGAAAGACACCTCTTAAAGCCCAGGAATCTTGACATACCCCAGAACAAACTCCAGAACAACCCCTTTAAGGGGATAAAAAACAAAAAGGGGAAACAGTCCCAACTAACGCTAACAATACTAACTATACAAAAACTAAGTGTGATGGGAACAGGCACGCTCTATGCTTCATCTCAGGCAGAAGGCAGTTGGTGAGGAACTGAGGGCGGTTTGCCCGCATAGTCCTATATATCTTCATTACTGGGCACAAGGATGTGTAGGGTGCATGTGCAGGTCAAACAGGCACTGCGGTCAAAAATTTCTGATCAAAGGCACAGCAGCCCATGTGAACTTGAAGTGGAAAATCTGAAGTTGAGCACCCTAGGGACACTCCTCAAAGAACCTCATTTTATAATCCCATTCATAAATTTATCAAGCTCTGGGCTTCTCTACACTACAGGCACTACAGCTGCAACTATGCCACTGTATTATCATAGTGTAGATATTTGCTTCAGCAGCAGAAGGGGGTTTTCCATCGCTGTAGTTAATCCACCCCCTTGAGAAGTGATAGCTTGGCTGATGGAAGAATTCCTCTATCAACCTAGCGGTGTCTATACCGAGGCTTAGGTTGTCTTACTACGTCTCCCAGGAAGTGACTTTTTCACACCCCTGAGCGACATAGCTAGAGCAAGCTAAATTGTGGGTGTAGACCAGGCCTTATTAATCTTATAATTAGCTAAGCAGTCTGCCCCACTACTCCTGTCAAATTAGATTGTAAACTCTTCAGGACCTGTTTGTAAACAGCACAATGGGGCTCTGGTCAGTGACTGTGGGCCCTCAGTACTACCACAACACAAATAATAAATAGATAATCATAATATGAATAGCAATGACATTATCTATGTCATTTGCTTACTTCAAAATCATTGTTTTATCAGGTATTTATTTTAAAAAAGTTTCACCACAGTATGATTTTCAGAGACTGGTAAAATATTGTTTCAGCAATGTTGTCAAACTCACTTTGCTTTCTTCTTCTAAAGATTTCTTGATTTGTGGGGATTTAAAACTTCAAAGAGCACTTCACATTTACTGCACTATGGGAAATATTAGTGCAGAGAATGACATACTGTGATGACATTATGCTGTATGGAAGCACTCAATTTTTAAAACTACTCATTTCTTGGAACTGATTAGACTTATGTGTCAGGCAATAGATCAGTTGGCAGCCAAGGCTTTCCTCCATGGATCCTGAATGCACTAAGGACCTGATCCAAATCCCATTCTGAAGTCAGTAGAAAGACTTCCACTGGCTTCAAAGGGTTTTGGCTCTAGCTACCCACATACTTATATGGCCCTCATCACCATAATAACTGAGCACTCTCTGTTCCTAAGTCTCCTGAGGGCAAGAGGCAGCTGCATCACATTGAAGCAGACCAGCCCCTTGACACCTAGCAAGAGAGTCCCAAATTGTAAAGGCAGGTAGAACAGTACTAGCAAAAAGGAAAATACCAATTTCCTGCATCGATTCCTTTGACTCTAGCTTCAATGACAGGAAAGTCTTGTTCATGGCATCACTGGAGCCTGGGGCACACAGTTGCCTCAACAATTTTCCATTTAAAAATAATAAATGGAAGTGTCTAAAATGCTCAGCAGACCAATGTCTGGCTGTTAACACAGCAACATGATCATCACCTACCTGTAGATGGGTACAGATGATAACTGCAAGCCAAGTGATTTCCCAGGAGAGCCCTGTGGTTTGGGGGTTGGCCATCCTCCTGCCCTGGCTCTGCTGAGAGAGGTGGTTTCAGTTATAATTAAACAAAGTCAAGTGCCTCCTGCCAGAGTCTCGGTGACTAAAACAAACTGGGCAAGGACAGGGAACTGGGCTTTGGAAGGAATGCAACCCAAACACCCGAGGTTTGTGCTGGCCAGCAAAGCAGACTCGCAGCTTACGCCATAGACACAGCCTGCAGTTAGGGAACAGGACGGGAAACAAATACGTTTGGGGAAGCTGGCAACAGGGGGCGAGTTAGAGTCTCTCCTACGTGTGAGTTAATTTATCAAATCAGCAACGCCTCCCATCCCAGTCCTCAGAGAAGAGGGTGTCTGATGAGCTCTTTCTTCAGCATCCTCGCCCACTCAGAGCTAAGGGGCCAGCTCCGGGAGGTCGCCATTCATTTCCACCGCTTCCAACCCTGCTAGCTCCACGCAGCTCATAGACAAGTGGTTAAGAAAGGAAAACTAAGCCCATCAATTCAGTAGCGATCACCCTCAGTTTGAAGGCTACATCCTTCAACGGCTGTCTGCCGTTTTTACTGAAAACTTTCATTTAAACCCACCAAAGGACTCATGTAATAAGCCCACTAATTGTTACTGACCTTTAATGTAAATAAACCTTTTCGCCTCGGACTTAAAGCTGGAGTGGGCTATACCGTCATTACCAAAGTGATCTCATCAGAAAGGTAACCGCACGCTTCCCCACCGCCACCCTCCTCATTCCAGGGACATTGTGCAAAGCCCTAAAGTAGTCTGAATGCAAATCTAGTCTTAAAACAAAAAACAACCCCCCTCTCCTCCCTCCCCACACACACTTCTCCTTTTTAAATAGGCCAGATGTCCCAAAGGAAAACTACAGTACCTATCCAAACAGCCCCGTTCTTGCACCTGTCAACTAACTCTAATTAAGATTCCTTACGGAAATCAGGCTGTTTACTTCCTTACCATTCGGCAGGGCTGCCGTATGCTTTTGTCATTCAAAAGTTTTAATCAACCACATTTCAAGAATGAAGATTACCTTCCTCCCCCGCCCCCCATGCATTATTGCCCTTGCCTGCGATTGACACAACTGAGCCAAGCTGCCTATGTGACAGGCTTTGGTAGATAGATTCCCATGAGGCTTTTTTTAAAAGCGAACTGCCGCGGTGTAGCAAATGAAGCCCTGCGATGCACAACAAGCGAAGTGCAGGGCGCCTCTGTTTACAATGAACATGACCTGCCTATTTTGGTGAATCGCTTTGTCCAATCTGGCGAATGAGTTACAAGGGGGGGGGGGGTAAATGGAATCCGCAAATGTTCGAGCCTCGGGCCAGCTGAGGGCTGGGTCAAAGCGCCTTGGCGTCGGGGTCCCTGGACACAGCCCCGTTTTCGGCACCCTCTTGCCCTCCCCTGAAGCTAGCGCTACCCCCGGCGCTGAGCTGGGCTCCCCCCACGTCCCTTGCACCGTGCCAGCCACAGAGCCAATGCCTCGCCCCTCGCTCTCTCCTACGCCAGGGAGCTAATGCACGGCCCCGTATGAGCCCCCAGCCCCTTCCGTGCCCCCCCCCCCAGATTTCAGTAGCCCCCGGACGGCAGCAACGGGAGCCCCGTAACAGCCAGGGGCGCCTCCCTCCCGGGGCAGGCAACAGCCCGCGTAACGGGCAGCAGCGGCCGCTCTGGTCCAGGGAGCCTCCTTGGCTCAGCAGCAGCCGCGACCTCACCTACCTTGTGCAGGGCCGAGCGCCCCCGGCTCCTCGGGCAGCGTGTGCAGGGGCAGGCGGTGCAGGCTCTGCGGGACGCTGCTTCCCACCTCTCCTGTCAGCGCCCCCGGGCTACAGCATCCCGAATTAAACGCGCCTGCCCCTCCCTCGCGCCAGGCTCCAGCCCACCGCCGGCTGCTGGAAACGGGCCGCCCCCCTCCTGTGACAGCCGAGCCGCCCCCCTGCACCCCGCCGGCGGGAGTCGGGAGAGCGCGCGCGCCGCCACCTGCAGCGCTGGGGCTCCGCGCCCCTGCCCCGGGCGCGCGGCTGCCGGCCAGCCACCCCCTCCTCGGTGCCACTGGCCTATAAGCCCCGCTTCCAACTGCCCTGCAGCGGGACGTCTGGCTTCTAGCTCCGCGGCCCCAGCACCGCCACGCCGGGAATCCGGTATCCAGCGCCCCAGGCCACTACCCCGGGTGGAGCCACCGCATCCGTGCATCAGTTACCCTCACCTTCCAGCTCCTCCGCCCCAACTCACGGGGCTGCCGCCGTCCAGCTTCCTGCAGCAAAGCACAAGATCCCGCCTCAGCGCCCCCACCTGCAGCCCAGGCCAATGCAGACCGATCCTCGAGCTGCAGGAGTCCCAGCTTGTGCAGGTAGTTACACCCTCACCCTGTCCTGGAAAACTCTCAGCCAGTTAGCAAAAGCCGACTCTCCCCCACTGCCTAGCCCATGTGCCCTGCCGGGACAAAGGGACCTGCAGTAGCAGGCAGTTCTTCTTCCCCAGTGTAATTTAGCCAGCAAATTGATGCTGATCAATTCCCAAACCACAACAATCCTGATAACTCTCAATACAACTGCAAATCTCTTTACACACTAAAGACGACTTTAATCACTCTGTCTTTTAAGATATTTAGGTCTCCGACTGTGTATGCCCCAAACAACACTTGGTAACGTTTTATCCCCTTACTTGAGACTGATGAACGATATATAACATTACAAAATCCTTTTACCTTTGCACTGTTGCTTCCCAGTCATGGGCCAAAGGAAATTTCCAGTTACATAGCATCAATACTCAACAGACAGTAAAAAGGTCTATTATTTTATCTGTGCCACTGAAATTAAAAATATACACCAGTGAACTAAAGATAACCGATGGAAGGTTTGTTCAAATACGTTGCAAGGGAAACTTTTCCAATTTGTTTAGACTTCTCGAAAGCAAGCTAAAAATTTTCTCTTCCATAGTTAGGACCGGAGCGCCCTCTAGTGAAACTACTAGTTTGAGAAGAGACCCAAAGAGAAGATGGAAGTTAGGAAGGTGAGTTGAAGGGTCATGTTGGGGGAGGTCCTCAAACCCAATGTAACATCTTTTGCAGTGAATAGGGTGACCAGATGTCCCGATTTTATAGGGACAGTCCCGATTTTGGGGTCTTTTTTTTATATAGGTTCCTATTACCCCCCACCCCGTCCCGATTTTTCACACTTGCTCTCTGGTCACCCTAGCAGTGAAAGTTCTAATGAACTTTACTGGCTTTGTACAAATAGCTTTACGGGGTCCCGGCTTATTTATGTCTCAATCGTTCCCTTATCAAACATGCTCAGTTTTCAAGTAAATGAGTTGAGAGTGCTGTCCAGAGCGGTCACAATGAAGCACTGTGGGATAGCTCCCGGAGGCCAATAACGTCGAATTCTGTCCACACTACCCCAATTCCGACCCCCTAAGGCCGATTTTATCACTAATCCCCTCGTCGGAGGTGGAGTAAAGAAACCGGTTTAAAGGGCCCTTTAAGTCGAAAGAAAGGGCTTCGCCATGTGAACGTGTCCGATGTCTATCTAAATGTCAGCCCAGCAAACTCATCAGAAAAGCTGTCTCCTTTCCTGTTCATGCATTACCATGAGCAATAGGCTTGTGTTATAACAGGAATTATAACTAAAACTAAGAGGTTGGCCTGTCCTAGTCACCTGACACAGGACTAGAAGGTTAGTACATCTGTTTTATGACAGAGTTCACTATCCAGTGACTTCAGTTACACTGCAACTTACAAGGCAACCATATTGTCCTTAAATTATGTTTTCAGTTAGACCTTGTACAACACTATTACCATTAGTGAGGTTGCACAGGTGTAACTAGGATATACGTTGAAGCCAATCAGGTTACACAGGTGGCCCAAAATTGGAATTTAGTTAACAGTTCTGTTGAGTCAGGAACCAGAAAAAAGATTTAGTTCACTGTCCCAGAACTATGTTGCTTCTGAAGGGCTAACAATAAAACGTGTTTTCACTCAAGTAAGCAAATCTGACTCTGAATGCAGACAACTCAGCATCTGCTGTATAAAAAAAGTGCCCTAGTTACATAATCACTGTTTAGAGCAGAACTACATGTTAAAAATGTGTAGCACTCTTGAGATCCTAAAATCTCTCTGTTCCCCAGAATAAAGGCTGCAGAGTAGGAAAAAACACTTTGCTGTGCTATCCTACAGTAAATAACTGACTGAATACACAATTTGTTTTCCAAAATGGGCATATTTAGAGAGCAATGTGATCTGCATGAAGATATAGTGGTGCCTGTTTGCTCTCAATTTCGAGAAGAGAATTGAAATTAGTGAAGAAACTCAAAAGGTTTGGAGATGTGGTTCTAATAAATATTTTCCATTTGAGTGCTTGTCCAAGTTTTTTTTTTTTATTGTTTCTTTTCCCTCTCCAACTCTATGCTTTTCAATTTTCTTTCTCTGTCCTCCCAACCCAACTAAATTCTTTCTCTAAGGATAATCATTTGCTTCTGACACCCATTTCCAGACTGGTAGGCACAATCAGCTATTGCACATTATACCCATTTTCTACAAAATACAGTGGCACCATGTGCCTGCATATCAGAGGAAATGATCAACCCAAAATATGATTCCTGGAAATATTGGTTAATCTTCAACACAGTTGTGAAATGGGAGAAAAGTATTGTAATAGCCAGTAAAATAAATTATAGACATCAACCCACCAGCAGAGTGTTAAAAACAGAAAAAATAAATATGGATTCTAAGACCCAAATTCTAGCTTTATGCAAGTGAATTGATCCACTGGCTTCAGTTAAGCTACTCGTGTGCATAAAGTTACACAGATGCTTAAATCTTTGCAGGACCTTAGACTGTAAATTATTTGGGAAAGAGACCATGTCTCCCTTGGTGTTTTTATAGCACCTAGCACAATGGAAGCATGATCTTGATTGTGACCTCTGAGCACTATACATTGTATCCATAATAAACACTACTAGTACTTGATGGATTGGTGCAGTCTCATACAGGTATTTTGTAAACATCTATTATAATTAATAGTTGAAAGGAAGTGCTCCTGACCTAAACCATCCAAGTGACATGATTTTTGTTTGTTTCTTCCATTTCACACCACCCCTTTTGGTCTGTTTTTGACTCTTGGATTAGACTGTTGCTTCTTGTAAAGTCCCATAAAAACTCATGGAAACAATAACGTATTTGGCACATATACTGCATAGATAATTCTCTTGTATATCCCAAATCTTAATTCAGTTATCCCACATTGGGTATGTGGGATTTAGATGTACTCTTTGTAGTGGGAAACAATTCTGATACGCTGATAGACTCCAAAGTTCACATGCATAATTTCTTTATTAATCTGTTGTCAGTAGTTATGTTTTTCATTATACATATTCTTTCTTTTTGCTGGACTGTAAAATATGTATAATTTAGATTAATATTAAACATGGCAATTGTGAAGCCCCGTTGTTCATAAAACTGTGAAATATGAAGATTTATGCTTATTTCATTGAACTATTGCAACTATGATCCTGTCCATCTGTGCAGCTGGCATGTTCCCACAAGGAAGTTGGTTGGAACTATGATAGCATTATCCTTTATTTATTTTGAGTTAGCTTAAGACCATGGGCCTTTGCAACTGATCCCAGCATTGAAACACTTTCTCACACCCACACTTAGGCTTGATTTTTAACTACTGAAATTTCCAAATGAGACTAAACAGTGCAAATAGGAAAGACATGAGAAAAGAAGTTTTTTTGTGGGGCATAACCAAAGGCAAAATCAAAGAGGAAAAAAAATCTGATTTTAGCTAGTCTACTGGAGTTTACAATAGCGCAGTTTAAGTGAGTTGTGACCATCAAAATTCAGCCCCTAAGTGTGTGCCAGCAGAGGATGTGCAAGCCTAAAAAGGAAAATTAAGCATTTTTTTATATGTCATCATCATATTCAAGAGCAGGAGCAAACTATCACTCTCTTTGAGATACTTCAACCCATTTATGACACAGTTCTCTTAAAGCATGCTCAACTGAATCAATCGGATGTTCATGAGGGCCATTTTCACTACATATGGAAAATCTACAGTAGTCAGGGAGTATTTGGCAAAGCTACAAGTCTGAGCTCCATTGAAACAATGCAGAACAGCTTTTGTCTCCTAAGTCAAGATTAAATTTAATGAGTACCAAGCTGCAAGTGTCACAACTGCAGAAACTGAATTTTGGCTTCAGATCCCTAAATTATCAATAAGAGCAACACCTGATAGACTAGTAAAAATAAAATATTTAGTTTCACATAACTAATATCACATGCACCCCTGTATTGTATAACTTGTTCTGTGGTTTTGTATTGTACTGGTGTTTGCCTTTAAATGACAAGCTCTTTGAGACAGGGATCATACACTGACAGACCTCACAAGCGTACAATGCTATATAAGGACCAAATTCTTTGCTGGTGTAAGTTGGGGCAGCTCAAGTAGGGTTGTGTAGCCTTGATCCCAAGGAGCTGTGGAAGGCATTGTGCTCCACATGGCCCCTTATCCAGTGCTATTAGTATATGGCCAGAAAAGCAGGTAGGAAACAGTGCCTTTAGTTTGAACTTTTTTGTTTATGGTTAAATAAGTATAATATTAACTCCCACCATGAATGCAACTCATCATTGTTTCAAGTATTTTAATAAAAATTGTCCATCTTTTCTGATCAAATTCTTTTTCAGCCTGAACTGAAACAATTTGTGACTCATTTGCGTATTTATGATCCTGTACAGTAGTAGCAGATGTCTTAAATGTCACTACTTTCCTCTCCAAAATAAGCACAACTTGATTCAGATGGCATACATTTTAGTTTTTATTGTACTGTAATGGTCAAAGCCCTCAATAAAATGTTAGTACTGACATTTGGAGCTCAATTTTTAACATATTTACATGATTGTTATGTGGTTTTGTGGCATATCTTTTTACAGAGGGATTGAGGTGATTATTGTGTGCATAATTTGAAAATGTGTAAACATGCACAGATGAAGATCTGTATGCAGATAAATCAAAAGGAAAGTACTGCAGAGGCAAAGTATGTTATGTTTACTTACTCATAATGTCTGTTTCCTTAACTGATTTTTTTCAAACTTTGCAAAAAATTCATCCCTACTGAGGACTAGGAACTTGCCAAGTTTGAATTCCTGAGCTTGTGTTTTCTGTCCTCCTGCAAATGTGTCACTGATCTACATCAGTGCTACATCAGGTAACGGTAAATACATTGGCCCAGGAGCTCTGGGGCCATCAGTGTTGTTGCAAGCCATGGACAACAGCAGATAAACAAAACTCAACAGTAGTTAAAGAGTATTACTTACTTTTGCTCACTGAAACTCTGCAGTGATGGTGATGGGAAGGGCATGAGGGGAGTGGGTGCCCCAAGTCTGAGGTAGTTTTACTTGTCCTATCACCATGCAAATTACTGAAATGCAGATGAAAGGGGGAGAGGGAAATGAAGAGTGAACCAGAGGGGAGGGTACCAGAAGCATGGAGTGGTTAAGGGAGGGAAAGAGGGGTAAATAATGAAGGAGAGGGAAGGAATAATTGAGGGGTCATTGGGACCTGTGAGGAAAGAAAAGCAGTGTGAGTAGAGGAGGTTCAGTAAGGTTAAAAAATTAAACGCAGACTACTTGGAAATTCTGGAGATTCAGACTTTGAGGATATCAAATACAGCTGGTAGGAAAAGAAGTGTGAATGTTTCTGTTTTCCAATTGTCAAAATTTTTCTTTGATAGCAATTTTCCTACCAGCACTGGGACTTCCTCTGCTTTATAACCTGGGCCCTTTTTCCTCAAAGTGAAAACACAGATTCAAATATGACCTAATATTGAAGCCTGCTGTTATCCTGGAATGGATCCACAGTATCTCTGTTTAAGTCAGTACACTTATAAATCTGGAGTAACTGAGAGCAGAATTTCGGCCCACTTTCTTATTCCACACAGGGATCTTGTATGGATATCAATGTGTGTTCTTGGCAAATGTCAGGGGGTGAGAGTATGAAGAGGCAGATAGCCTTTTAGACTGTGATCACGTGGATAGAGTTATTCTGTATTTGTAACTGAAAGCAGAATAGTCTAATACACTGATATGTAAAGAAAGAATATGACACTATATCAGAAAAAAAAGACATCGATGACCAAACACTGCTATCAGGTACACACATCTTACTTCAGATTTTGTCAGGAAAAAAATCAATTGTTTTATTTTTACACTTGGCTCATAAATTGATAAAAATCAGTACTAAAATTTCTAAAATTCAAAAAACTAAAAGAATCTTCAAAATATAAAACATATATAGGGATGGGGGAAATGTACACAAGAATAATTGTGTGTATAAAGAAGTAGTATAAAGTGCCACAACTCTGGGTCCAAAAGTAACTTTTGAAAGTCATTTTATTTTAAAATAGCCACTTTTAAATGTTTTAGTCATTTTTCAGTTCCAAAATCTCATTTTTTCTTGACTGCTTACCATCTATTAGTAAAAATATGTGATGACTAGCTGACACTGAGCCATCAATTCTGCAATATAATGGAAGAGAAACGATCATGAGGCAAATAAAGATTTTATAAATAGTTCACATGGTATGGCTGTTAGTTTGTTTCTTTGTTTAGTGCTGACCATTGTGAAATAAGGCAATTTTTAAAAAGAAGCCTGTAGTGCTGACAGAAGACTAAAAACACAGCAAGCACTATGAAACTCGCCCTGATTTCTTTAGGCAGACAAGTCAAGTATTATGTGTACAATACTACATAGAAATTTCAGTTGTGGATATTTTGTATGATTCAAAGGCAAAGAAGGGGGTTAAATCCCTATTTGTGTATATTACAATCAATGACATGAAGACTAATTGCCTTTTCACCCCTTGAAGTGAGGTGTGTTCCAAATCCATTTTATAGGCCACACAACTCTAGTCTGGTATTTAACTGTGATATATACCGGTACTACTTTTCTAACTTCTATTGCTCTAATTTCCTGGTGGGAGACTCTTGACTTTCTCAAGGAGTTTCCATCTCCCATCCAGTTATTATTAGTAATACATTAGCACAACCATTATCAAGCTGTCAGGTCTCACAATCCCACTTCAGTGAGGCTTGGTACAGAGACAGAAACATTGAAGACTAATGCATGAGCTACAAGCATTACAATGTTTACAGGCTGATTTAAGAGTGTCCTGTCCATAAACTGATCGTTAAGAGAAATGTTTATTCATATATTCAAATACATCCAGTTAATATCATTCTTCATTTAATACAAGAAAGTAGTAGTGGTTTGTAAACCATTTTGGCTTTTTTTATTGTTACAGTACAATTCTGGAGGCTGTCCATTGTCCTGTTTTGTCTCCAAAAGCTGGTTTAGGAAAGGGTCCTCTTGAATGGAAAAGGAGAGAGGATGTAAGAGAATGGAAACTGCTAATACGTTGTGAAAACCTCTGCTAACTTTGTAAACTTTGCACCCACTCCTAGAATTTGCCAGTGCAGATCTCATTATTTTTATATTAATGAACCCAGCCTGCCTACTGTCTGTAGCCTCAAACATTTTTGTTTAAACAATATTCGTAAACTATACCAGTCTGCAAACATGTTCAGATCAGTCATATCTCAAGGGGATATGTCCGTCTAGAGAGCAGGGACTTCTAGAAGCTTGTCAGTTCATGATTATTATTGATAGGGTTGGTCAGAAAATGTGGGGAGGAACCTGCAAATAGTTTAGTTGGATTTTTCCCCCCTGATTTTCATTCAAATTTTTCATTTTCTTTCACCAGCTCTAGATCTGGTAAAAGAAATAGGGGGGAAAACCCACAAACATTTCAGAAGGTTTTTGGTTTCGCTATATTTCATTGTAATTTTGAATTTTTCTATGCTGCTCTATTTATTATGGGTCAAAGTCATTCACTCATGTTGAACATTACCTTACTCCATGAGTAGCCCCACTGCAGCCAATGCAATCACATATGGAGGAAAGTGCTACTCCACCCCAGTAAAAGTGTCAGAATCTGGCCACATTTTTGTAGCACCTCAAGTTAACCAGCTCTGTACAACAGAAGAACAGTGCCAATGTATACCCAATCCCTGTCCCAGAGAGCTGACAGTGGAAATGCACAAGGGGAACTGGGATGGTACAATACAATATACAATCCTTAAAAAAAACAAACAAACACTGGGGTTCAATGGCTGAAAGAACATGAATCCAGAAAACAACCATGGGCCAGAATCTGTATTGTTGCCCAAGAGGGAGAAGAACAAAGGCGGTTTATGCCATCTTTGCACCTTCTGAATTCTGGCCTGATCCGGTGGAGCCCAGGGCATAACTTTGAGCAGTTCTAAGGTCTGCTCTAAATTATGGCATGTGCCTACATAGGTGTTAAATAGATTGGAATGGCTGCCTGTGGAACACACTGGAGCCCAGAATAGCCATAGTCCAGTGCACCTTTTCCTGCTCCTGAGACACTCCTGACATGCCTCTGTGCTGGGGACTATATAGGAATGTGGCATACAGCTAATCTGGCCTACATTGTGGAGATTCCCCAATGAGGAGCTCCATCTGGACTCCAGCCCTTTACTCCACCCAAGTGGTGTAAAGAGCCCAGACTGCAATCCTGAATAAGCGTGGTTAGGGCAGAAAATAAGAATCAGCTCTTGATTTCCATTACCCACTCATAATGTACCTTCTGCTGCCTTCTCCTATTCTTGTATGGGGGGTTAGATGAGGAGTACAACAGATAAAACTGATTGTGTCTATTTTTGAACCCTCTCTTATAGCACTTTTTGTTTGATCTATTACAGAAGTTTTGGGAAGCAAAGTGAAGATTCTTAGAACAGCAGACTACTTGCTTCTATATTTGTTCCAAATGCACAAGATTGCATTTGAGCAGCTAGAGAGTAAACACAACCCTCAAACATGATCATGCCATATGATCCATACTGTGCCTTCGTAGGACATTGAGGATTCAGAGCCAAAGTCTGCCCTCACATGTACTCATGTAGCTCCTGAAGGCACATGTTCAGAATTAGGTCGTCATCAATAGTTTTCTTTAGTCAATCTTTCTATTGGCAAATAATAACATTATTAAAGTAAGAAATTAAGCTGATTTGCAAAAAAGAAGAGGAAGAAGTTCCTGTTATTTTTACAGGAATAAGAACTGGATGGTCATATGTCAGTCATGTTGCATATGGTTGCATGAACTGTGTGCCACTTCAAAACAATCTTATGCTTTTGTTTTTTTACAGCAGTTATTTGATCAAATTAAGAAGAGTAGAATAAACCCTGAGTCACTCATTCTTCTATTACCCCATCTATTGTATGTAACTCTTAGTAGTTTTATTATGTATAATGGATATGATTAGAAAGCAAGCTCTTCACTCCAAGGATTGTGTCTTCTGGTATGTTCTGTTAAGTGCCTAGCAGCCTGTGAAGTGGCTGTCATGAATAAATAATAACACTGAAGAATACAAGTTATAATTTGCCTCCATAAATTTACTAAAACCCTGACTTTTCCTTTAAGGCACTTTCAGACTTTTAAGGGCTCCACTCTTGCAATTTACAATGCATGCAGACTACTCATACATTGTAAACTGTAGGGTAGGGCTTAATTAATTTGTACATAAAGGACCAGAATGTCATGGGCATGTAGCAGTAGGGTGAATAAAATAGAGAGGGCACAAGACGCACTCCACACAGTGGCCACCTACAACACTACGGACAGTGCAATCTCTGCTCCTTCCTACCAACTCTGTGAAAACTAAGGCCCAGATCCACAAAGGTATTTAGGGTCCTAAAATAAAACTTAAGACCATAAATACCTTTGTGGGTCTGAACCTCGGAGTAAAATCCTGGCGCCACTGAAGTCCATCAAAGTTTTGCCATTGACTTCAGTGGAGTCAGTATTTCAGCCTTGGTGAGAGCACAGTTGTGAGAGCTTCTCCCCAGCACAGTACCAGACCAGCATGCTGATTAGGGGCAGAATAGGCAGCTTGCTATACCCCATTCAAAGTAGTGTAGCTTCTTCATGGGCCAGCACGGCTGAAAGTACCACAGTCACAAACTACACCTAAAGCTTCTCAGAGTCACCTATGTCATATTATTATGAAAGAAAACAGATGTAGGAATACTTTTCTTCAAAGACTATGATGCAATCTCGTGATGGAACCACATTAAAATGGATAGATGGCACTTATTTGTGTTAAAATATTATCTGTTTTTTATGCACCTGAGGCCCAATCTAGTGGGAAGCACCATGGTATGCATAGGGCACTGGCCTAGGAGGCCTGGTTTCTATTCTCAGCTTTGCCTTTAACCTGCTCTACGAATTTTGGGAAATCCACTTAACCTTTCTGTTTCCACTTCTTTGTCTGTCTTGCATATTTATATGGCAAGCTCTTTGGGTGCAGAGAACTCTCTCTTACTTTGTGTAGAGACAGCAGTTAGCACATGGGGTCCCTGATCTTGATTGAGGCATCTTGGAACTACTGCAATACAAATGATAAATAATGTTAACAACAACATTCTGAAATCCTCCCTGCAATTTTACTCAGGCAAACTCCCAATAAAATCTGTGGGAGTTTGCCTAAGGTTTGAGTATGAAAAGAACACTGGCTCTGCCCTCCAAACAGTAAGAGTCATGCATGGAAATTACAATCTCAAATGAGAATAAAGGAAATTTACAACTGCCAGTGAACTTCCTTATGAAAGGGACATTACAAAAATAGAGTGTTGTTAAAAAAATCAATTTGATCAAACCTATAATTGATAGAATTGTTTTCACGATGGCTTCACATGTAAGTGACAACATTTTTGTTTGGATGTAAAAATCCCCCCAGCAATTTGCATCCTAAACATTGCACACATGGATGAGAACCAGAAACTGACCTGAAAGCTAAAAATGGCTAGAAACAAACAATGGAAAAGACTAATTTACTTTTCACTGACTAATCTGAATAAAATGTTAAAATAAAATAAAGGTAAACAAAGGACAAAGCACCAATCGGAAAAGGTAAGTGAGATTTGAAAGATTCTTTGTTTGTAATAATCTGAACAGAGCAGATGGGGGGCAGGAGGGGGGGCTGGCTCAAGCAATTAGGTGCAAGGGATATGAACTGCCAAACTTAGAGGTGACGGGGGTCTCAACCCTGGCAGAAATTAAGCACTGGAACGTGAACACAAGGAAGGACGCTTCTTTAAATATCAACAGAGGAAGAAGTGAGGTTCTTTCCCAGGAAACCTTATGCTCCCAATACTTCTGTTAGGCCTTGGCTACACTTACCCGGTAGTTCGACGGCTGGAAATCGAACTTCTGGGTTCGACTTATCGCGTCTAGTCTGGACGTGATAAGTCGAACCCGGAAGTGCTCGCCGTCGACTGCGGTACTCCAGCTCGCCGAGAGGAGTACCGCGGAGTCGACGGGGGAGCCTGCCTGCCGCGTGTGGACCAAGGTAAGTTCGAACTAATTCGAACTAAGGTACTTCGAACTTCAGCTACGTTATTCACGTAGCTGAAGTTGCGTACCTTAGTTCGAATTAGGGGGGTAGTGTAGACCAAGCCTATGTCAAAGGTGCCACAGGACCTTCTGTTGCTTTTTACAGATTCAGACTAACACAGCTACCCCTCTGATACTTTTATAAATATGACATTTTCAATCTGTCCCTTTAGGGTGCTGAATATAAACTCAGAATTAGCAACTGTATTAATGGGCACTCCCCACGCCCATCAGTTGCATGTCTTTTCTCGCACCTCTTGACCAGCACTGTATCTTCTCCAGCCGTGCTAATCTGAACGGGGAGACTGGAAAAGGAAGCGGAGTGTGGCGTTCGCTCACTGCCCTACTGAAAAGCGAACAACAAAAATCCTCCCTCCCCATTTTCTAAAGGGGGGAGACCCCACCCGGGGCTGGGATCCCAACAGGCTCTCATTCCCGGGCTGGTACAGCTTCCACCTCCATCCAGCGGCTCTATCCCTTTAAATTGCCGCCGGTGCCGCAGCCGGTGCCGGAAGGACCCTGGAACTGCAGCTGGTGGTGGCTATTTATACCCGGGCTGGAGCAGGGGGAGTCGGACTGTGCCTCAGTGCGAGCGTGGGCAGGGAAAGGCCGCGGCGCGCAGGGGGCGGGCGCCGGGATTCCATGTCTCCTTGAGGCGCCGGCTTGGTTGTGCAGGGGCTGGGGGTGACCTGTAAAGGGGCGTTTCCTTCCTGCCATGGATGTAGCAGGGGCCTGAAGGTGCTTGCCCAGCCCGAGGCGCCCCGGGCGGCGGCCGCGCTAGCCCCGAGGATCGTGCCCGTAGAGAGGCGGCCATGGCCACGGCGGTGTCCTCCACCCCGGGAGGCAGCGGGCGAGCTCTCGGTCGCTCGGCCGCATTCTCCCCGCTCAGCCCGACCCGGCTCAGCCGGCTGCAGGAGAAGGAGGAGCTGCAGCAGCTCAATGACCGCCTGGCCGCCTACATCGACCGGGTGCGGGCCCTGGAGGCCGATAAATCCACACTGCAGCTGCGGCTGGCGGAGCAGGAGGAAGGGAGCAGCCGGGAGCTGGGCAACCTGCGGCTCCGCTACGAGACCGAGCTGGCGGATGCCCGCAAGGCGCTGGACTGCATCGCCATCGAGCGGGCCACGCTGCAGGTGGAGCTGGGCAAGCTCAGCGAGGAGCACCGGCAGCTGCACGCCAGGTCGGTGTCTCCTCCCTTCCCTCTGCGCTAGCCGGGCTGCGAGAGGCTGCTCTGCACGGCCTGGCCCCCGTCACATGGCAGGGGGAGTAGCCTCTGGCTCCAGTGGCTACTATTAACGCACCCCGCCCTCCCTCCCTCTTCTGTGTCCCTGGCCCTCCTCCCTCCTCCTCTCTTCCTATAGCTAAATGCCTCTCGAACTTCCCTGCTGGTCACGGCTCCTGCAGGCAGCTCGCAGATTGGTGCGTGGTACTGGGATTTCCTGGGAACAGGTGCTTAGCACCAGGGACAACCGAATCTGCTGCAGCTAATAACAGTATAGAGGGATCGCTCACCTGTAAACAAATGACAGGCCTCAGCTACGTTATGGGGGAGCCTGGCCTTAATGGATTAAGCGTGTGCGGTGTGGCTATTGATGCCCCATTTAACTGACCCCTGTCGAGAGGTGCCTGTTACGTTAAGAATCCTACCCTAATGTGGCCCTTACATGCCGATATCTATTGCTAGGGTTGACCTGTTGAGTAGGTCTCTAAAGTATTCCCATTCTAAACCTGTACAGGAATAAAGCCTGTGGGTGCTCCGAGACTGGAGCAAATGCTTTCTCTACTGACCAACTTTCAGCGGCTTACAACTCTTGGACTTATGTCTTGCATGCTTGGTTTTGGTTCAGAAGTTCAAGCTTCATAAAAACCTAATCTCTCATTTTGTGATTGGAGAGCAAGGAAAGGACTGGTGCCAGTTCTGAAATTTTTCAACTACTTTGTGTTTTGATAACTTCAGTCTTTGTTTATAGAACCTTAGACTTGGCTGATCTGTAATCCTGAGAATTGGTGCTTTTTACTTTCTGAAACAGCTAGGTTTTAGAAATGACTGACTTTACAGCCTCCTGAAAATGGAAAAGGGCTTACATACGCAGTATGTTCAGCAAAAGATGTACTAGATCGAAGTCCTAATATTTAGAGGTGCTTGTTTCTGTGCAGTCTAACTGCAAGTGTCTCAGATGACTTGGAACAACCTTATCTTCCTGGATGTCATGAACTTGATATACCCTTTAAATAGCTTAGAACTCGTATGGGGTGAACAGTATCTAACAGCCTTCCTGCAAGCAATAACCATTAGTTGTTCAACTTAATGTAGACTTTTAGATGGCAGGAATATGGCAGCACATGTCCACCAAGGGAAAATGTGTCTAATAAAATGCAAACCTGCAGAATAAGAATTCCACATGAATGGGAACAGATGACCGACAATGTCTGTCCTCTTACTCATAACCACACAGAGTAAAGACATATTTGAATTTTATAGTAGCTGTTGGCAGAGGAACCAATAATTGTCTTAACTTTTTGTATTAACAGCAATAGTACACAATTAAATTGTAAAAAGAACAAGAGTACTTGTGGCACCTTAGAGACTAACAAATTTATTAGAGCATAAGCTTTCGTAGACTACAGCCCACTTCTTTGGAGCATATAGACTAAATTTAATATAGATTAAATTGTACTGTGGGATAGGGGAGAGAGGACAAACTCAGTGACCAGTTGGAAACCCTGGCTTAAACTCACAATTCATCCACTTCCCAGATTCATGATTTCACCATGAGAAAATAGGGATTAGTCCTTAAAATCTCAGCAAAGGACTGTCTGATAATCAGGAATGTCACTTTCCAGTATCAGTTCTAACAAATCCATGTCTGTCCTAACTCTTTGAGGCCAGAAACATTATAGTGCCTTTGAATGAGTCCCATGCTCTTCCCTAGCACTTTCTATTGCAGGGGTGGGCAAACTTTTTTTGGCCCGAGGGCCACACTGGGGTTACAAAACTGTATGGAGGGCTGGGTACGGAAGGCTGTGCCTCCCCAAACAGTCTGGCCCCTGACCCCTCCCGCTTCCTGCCCCCTGACTGCCCCCCTCAGAATCCCTGACCCATCCAATCCCCCTGCTCCTTGTCCCCTGATTGCCACCTCCAGGACCTAACCGTCCCTGGGACCCCACCCCCTATTCCAACCCCCCTGCTCCCAGTCCCCTGACCCCTATCCAGCCCCTTGACAGGACCCCATGCCTATCCAGCCTCCCCCTGTTCCCTGTCCCCTGACTCCTATCCACACCCCAGGCCCCTGACAGGCCCCCTGGCACTCCCATACGTATCCAACTCTCCCTTGCCCCCTCAGGACTCCCACACTTATCCAACCCTACCCCCATCCCCTGACCGCCCCCTGGGACCTCCTGCCCCTTATCCAACCCCTTGGCCCCTTTACCATGCCATTCAGAGCAGCATGGCTGGCAGCCTTGCCGCCCGGCCGGAGCCAGACACGCTGCTTGGCAGGAGCACGCAACCCTGCTGCCCACGAGGCGGCGTAGCTGCTAGGGATGGGGAACAGCAAGAGAGGGGCCAGGAACTAGCCTCCCTGGTTGGGAGCTCAAGGGCCAGGCAGGACAGTCCCGTGGGCCAGATGTGGCCCACAGGCTGTAATTTGCCCACTGACCTATTTCTTGGGGAAAGGTGGGCATGCCATACTTTCCAGTGTATACCTTCTTGGCCCACCAAACTTCCTACTGTGTCCTGTTTTTTCCACATAAAAATCACTTTACCAGAATCCTGTCCTGGATGCCAAGGTCTGAGCTCCCTCTGAGAATAAAGTGGAGGTGGGTGAGCCTGGCAGCCCATCTAGTCCTGAGGCAGAGGTCTACTGGCCGTCCGATACCATTCTCCTGGCTCATCTCTCCTCCCCCTCCACGTAACCCCATGCTATGAAGCCCTATGCTCCAGGAGGCCAGTGACTGAGCTGCTTTCCTAGTGAGCATGCTCAGGGTTGTGCCCAACTCTGATCATAGCCAGGATGGTGGCCTCTTGGGGCCAAAACTCCTCCCTCTCTCATGGGTGGCGCCATTACAGGCTGCTGGCACTTGGATTAGTGGATGGCCCCAGAAATGTTTTCTGCCAGCCTGGAGCTGCTTTACCAGGGATTTGGCTAAAGTTTGAGGAAACAGTTAAACATCCCTAATGTTAGTGTCCGCCTGAGCCAAGAAAGATGCTAAGCACATGCCTGATGCGACACGGGTGTAACTGAACTAGCTGCTCAGCTGACTGAAATTCCCCTTCTGTCCTGGCATTACATGTTAAATCTGGGCTTGAAAAACTTGCTAGACATGTGCTAGTCAGAGAAGTAAATCACCTAGCCCAGAGGAAGATGTGAAAGGAAAGGTTTTGAGGGTCCCATTTGAAGGTCAAAGGGGCAATGCCCACTCTTACTCCCAGCTGATGAGAAGAAGATTGTTGGCATTTCTACCACTGCTGCCCTTTTGTAGGACTCCTTTTTTCCCTCCTCTCTGGCTAGCAGATGTCAAATTTTAAAGCTCTGTCTTCTAGCTACTTGAAAGGAGAATTGCTCTTTCTCACCCTTGTCACGATCACTGCTACAAGAGCTTCTAGCTGCTGTCTGTTCAGAACATACTCAAGGGGAGATAGTGAAATCTGAGACTACTTTAGATGGGTGGGGGTCAGTGCTGCTGCAGTGGGCACTGTAAGAGCATGTACAGAATGAACTGGTGATTCGAGGGTACAATGAAATAATATTAGGTGTTAATGTTTGCTTGCAGGTTTTTTGTATAGTTTTATCTTTTGGGTGATGATGGATAGTGAATTATACTCCAGTGCTACTCCTAACCATTTATAAATAGACAAGAAATGGCTGGCTGTGGTAGAAACTATAAAAATGTAAGCAAAATTAAATATATTGTTCCCTCCCCTCCAGCAGTAAATTCTTATGAATGTAAAACTTTCACTTGCAGGAATTCTAAAAAAGAAGCTGACTTAAACCTGGCACAGGCTCGTATAAGAGATCTTGATGCTCAGCTGAACTCCAAGGAGGCTGACTTAGCAACAGCTTTGAGTGGAAAAAGAAGTTTGGAGGGCGACCTTCAAGAGTTAAAGGATCAAATAGTCACTGTAAGATAGATGTTGCATAGAATCTACATTATTTCATGGTTGGTGATACCAGAAGTTCAATTATGACTTCCCACACTGGACTCTCTATTTTGTCTCTGTTGCTGTTTATAAACTTCTTGGGGAAAATAAGATTAAAGTTTTAAACTCATGAAGTTCCTTGTACTTAATAGGTAAGGATTGGGAGAGAAGGACTTGCAGAATTTTGATAAAAGCACATGTCCTGGTCACCCATCTATGTCAAAATATTGGGTCGGGGAACCATGTTGTGAGGCTTGTAATCCTGCTTCATCACATGAATTAATAAATTATAAAGCCAGAAGGGCCATTGTGATCATCTAGTTTGACTTCATATAATTGAATGACACTCTTTGGTCCTGTCCATGTAGCTGAGACTAAACTTTGCTCTTAACATGCTAGTTACAGCCTGTGTAACCTTCCCTGAAATGGCAGATACTAGGGAGGGGAAAATTAATGTCTTCCTATTCACCTGGATTGAAGGACCTTCTTACTGTATCTTTAAGTGCTTTACCCTAACTTTAAGAGGAAACCCTCTACCCATTTGATTTAATGAATGTCGTTTTTTTTTTGTGAAAAGCTCTTCCTCTTACAGTAAAAATTGCCTGAAATGTATTGCATTTTGGGTTTAGGATACTATTCAGTTTTGAGTTCTTTAGGGGTTGGAGATTAATAGAATACTGCAGTTTAGGGTCTGTTAGATATGAGGTAAGTGTGTCTGTTTCACTAGGATGGCTTAAAATGCTGCCATAAAATGTAGACATGTTGGCTTAGGGTAAGAATTGCACTTGCAGGATATAATTGAGTTTTAGAAGGAAGACTTATTTACAATAAATGCACACCATCTATTGGTTTCAGGCCTTTGGATTTTCATAATTATCTCAAATTGAGGCTTGGCTCATTTAGTATTATGGAGGGAAATGACAATGGTCTGGTACAACTGATAATCCTAGCATAACTGGGTTCCTTAGCTGAGTAGGGTTAGAAAACAGTAGTTCTACAGCTTAGCTGGTCAGTGATTAATAAGGCTTCTGTATACTTGGTTTGTTAAGTAGCCTAGTTCATTCTGGAGAGCTGATCACTTTGGGAGCAGAAAGCAGCCCTGTTCCGTTAAGCTTTTTGGGGGCAGGACTGCAAGTGTCTTCCATGTGAAGAACACCAAACATATTCTGGACCTTATTGATAGTGAACTAAATCAGAAAGGTTCCTTCCCTTAAAGTTGACTATAGGAGTAACTCTGAAATCTAATCTTTGGCTGTTAGTGTAAAAACGTCACTTTCCTTGCATTCTGATCTACTACAAAAATCTTTTCTTTCCTAGCTTAAGTTGGCATTGGAAGATACCAAAAAGCATCTCCATGGAGAAATGTTGAAGAGAGTGGACCTGGAAAACCAAATGAAAACTGTGCAGGAACAAATGACATTCCAGAAACGCCTTCATGAAGATGTATGTCTAAGTTAATTTTAGCAAGGATTTCCTAGATGCCAATTGCCATTGCCCCTGGATACCCTTACAAAATCAATGTTAAAATGCACTTGATTCCTAAAAAGGTAACTAGCTGAATCAACCTTATGACCCTCTGCCAGCCAGCAAAAGCCACCTAGGTGGGTAAACTCCAGGGATGTGCACAAATTTAGGTAACATCAGTATCTCCTAATATATTTGAGCATGTTTCTCTCCTTCCACCTCACAGCTTCATTGAAATCCAGTAGTTAATATTCTATTATGCTACTATAAATCACCTGTAAAGTTCAAGTTGTTTTTCTAATATGGGGGGAGGCGGAGGTGTTACCTGCTGGAGTATGAGATTTGGTTTACTTTAGACTTTCTGCAAACACCTGGAAACCTTTGCAATTTTGACTGTTATGTTTTAGCTTTCTCTCAAATTACACCTGCTAAGATAACTACAGTCCTAATACTACTTGGATGTCTAATTTTAAAAAACAAACCAACCCACTAACTTCATAGGTTCTTGTTTCTAAGCGATTTCCTTTTGTATTTTTCATGGTGACCACTGCATAATCAGGTTCTATATAGCATAAGATTAATTAAATTTAGTCTCCATTTAGCTTTAGAATGGAACTTTTAGGATGAAATTTTAAAAAAGTCTAAGTGACTTAAGAGCCAAAATCCCACTGAATTTCAAATAAAGACAAGGATAGGGGAAAAGACACTTCTGATTTCATTTAAAAAAAAAAAGGTATTGTCTTTTCTAGCTAGACTGGTAACTAGAAAAATGTGTTGACAGCATAATCCAACGGGCAGGGGAATACACTTTCAGCTAGTGAGAACCCCATTGGAGATCTTTAAATCTATTACTTTCCATTTTTTTTACTTAGGGGAAAATAACCCAGCAGGGTCAGATGAACTTGATGACCTAATGGACCTTTCCATCTCTAAATCCCCTGATTCAAAAACAAATGGCCAAATAGTTGACAGTAAACATCTGCTTTAGTATTGTGATTGACTTGCTACACTGGTTTATTAAAGCAGTTGCATAAGATCAGTTACTCAAGCTAAATGGTGGTATTTCATTTGACCTTTAAGCCATATACTTTTTCTCCTCCTCCTCCTCCTCCTCTAGGAGCTCAAGGAAACAAAAAGATTCCATGAGAGCAGGATAGCGGAAATAGAATCTGGCCGTCAGAGGGAATTTGAGAGCAAACTTTCAGATGCTCTTCAAGGACTCAGAAAGGAGCATGAAGAACAAATTCAAGAATACAAAGATGACTTGGAGCGCACATTCAGTGCCAAAGTGAGTCTTCAAAAGTTGCAAATCAAATGAACAAGCTGTCATGCTTTCTACATCTTCATATGGCAAGGAAGCATTTGACCCTTCCTTGAACTAGCTGACTAATGTATTTGACACAGAGTATGGTCCATCTGCTTCAAGTAGTAGAGACCCATTAATTGAAGACTGTTCTGCAGTAGGAGCCACTATCCTGAATCCCTCAATCTCTGAACAGTCTCTCCAAGATCTGCCAATAGAACTTGCTATCTGCTGTCACTTCACTGTCCAATAAAATTGGTCAAGATGCATAAATATATACTATCCTCCATAACAGGAGTAGTTGGTATGAATTATAAAACTTTAAACATTCCCATCAGCAAATTTCAATCTTGGTTCTGACATGCTCATTACAAATATCTAAACTCTGCATAGATGTTATATGCATAGGGCCAGGTCAATCACACCAAAAATTTATGTGGTATAATAATTGAGCAGAATTTAGTCTATTGCCAATATCGTTATCTTAATTCCTAGGAAATATGGTACTAAAGTTTGAAACTGTGTACCAGTTACAGCAGGATTAATTCTTCCTATAACAGAAATGTGTGCACACGTGTAATGAAGGTGAATTAACTTAATCTACCAGTTTTGGTAGCTGACGTAATCGCAACCATCTTACCAAGACAGGATTACAAAAGTACCTTGATACTAATGATGTCACCCCCAGCCCAGAACTGAGTCCAGTTACAATAGGTAATGTCACTGAAATACCAGAGATAGTCACAGGTGAAAAAACTGAAGTGAGATTGGAATATGGTCCAAGAATTTTATTAATGGAGACACTTATAGTATTACAAGCCCTCTGTACTATCTGCAGAGACATGTGATCATACTTTGTGAGTGGATTCCTTGATATCTGTTCTCACTTCCTTCCCGTTTGTCTAGTTAGTCTTCAACTCACTAACATTCCCTTTACCCTGCAGTATTAACTCCTTTGCCCTGATTATTCTTTTCTCAGTAGGGGTCCTGCTGCTGTTACTGCATTAGTTTCCTCCAGCATTTTCCCCCTTTCTTAAAGGAACATCACCTCAATCTCTGCTTGCTCTGACTAGTTCGATTCCTGAATACACAGTTAAACATGGCTATGCTTGTTTGTTCAGAGCTCTGGTACCAACATTGGTGTGAAAGAGCATTTGATTACTGACACTCAAAGAAACTATCTAGTATCCTGTACTCTCAAGGCAGCTTCCTACCCCATTAGCCATGGTACCGCTAGTGAACTTGAGTTTCTTCTCTAGTGGTGTCATTTCTGTGCATTTTCAACAAATCTATGTAACAGGAAATATTCCATAGTTTAGGCAGTGGTGGAGAGCTGGATTAGGGTTGTGATGTTGAATTATGTCTTGGTAAATCAACTTCCACTGTAAACAAACTATTAAGATACTCTACATCTTCATACATATGCAACTAAATCTGTATGTCTAAATCACTTGGTAACCCTTTTTACTAGAACAAAGGGTCACCAGAGTCCTAATCAGTTGACAACTATTTCTTCATAGATGGAGAATGCCCAACTTTCTGCCGCAAAAAATAGCGACTTTGCCAATGCTGCTCGGGAGGAGCTGATGGAAACAAAGATGAGAGTTGACACTTTGACATCCCAGCTTAATCATTATCAAAGCCAGGTACCATTCTTCAGTGAGATCATTGGATTTTTTTCCTTAGTGACATTTGTATTTTCTAGACATTATCTGCTTTTCCCCCTCCCCAAAATTGCTCTTGACTGAGCTCTATTTTTAGTATCTTATTCAAAATAATCACTGATAACTAAACCTATTTAATTAAATCTAAGAACTGTGCATTGGAGAACAGAATAAGAGAGTTACAGGAGACCCTGGATTATGACCGTGAGATGCATCGAAGACGTATGGCTGAAAAAGATAAAGAAATGGCACAAACGCGGCGGCAGATGCAAGCACAGTTGGAAGAATATGAACATCTACTAGATGTGAAACTGGCTCTAGATCTGGAAATAAATGCCTACAGAAAGATGCTGGAAGGAGAAGAACAGAGGTAGGATACAATATTGAGCAATACAAGAAGACTTTCTTCTTCCAACATACCTTCATTCTATAAGTCTGTGTACTGAGTGGGAGGGGAGAAATCTGAAGTTAATCTTGTTCCCAGTTGGCTATTGGGAGAACTCTGACTACTGGCTTCGGTATGTAAAATACTGAAGATGGGCTTTATACATAAGTATATGCAATCTCTTCTAAACGATAAATGCATTGATTGAAACATCATGTACCCTGAAACAGCAATTAGTAACATTAGGAAGTGACAAAATGAATCCCTTGGCTGCCAAATTTTCCTATAGACCTTATAGTAATGTTAATCCTCAATGGTTTTTTCAAGTCTAACCACTTACCATAGAGGGTTTGTTCATGGAGATCTTAATTCCTGCAGTGTCCATAAGAGAAAATAATGCAACAGCTGAGGGACAGGGGGAGAGGAGGTGGAAATTCCATAACTTGCTCTGAACTCTTCTTGCAAAAATTGGAAAGCAGGCCATAAGCTTTTGCACATTGTTCACTGGGAGACTCCTTGCCATAAAATAAAATACCACACTCCAAGACTACAACTAAGCTGGTATGGGCAGAGGGGAAGCTACACTAGGTCTGGGCACAATGGTGTTGGCACAACTTGCATACCTAACATGGTCACTTGGCTCTTTTTAGGCTAAAACTGTCATCTAGTCCATCTTCCCAAAGTGTTGCAACCCAGGCAACAACCAGCCATGGGCATCGCTTCCTGCATGGAAAAAAGAGAAAACTGAAAGAATCCAAAAAGGGAGAGCACAGTGTCAGCTTTAAAATTGTTCAGCATGCATCATGTTCAGGAAATGTGTCTATAGAAGAAATTGACACAGAAGGGAATTTTGTCAAGCTTAAAAACAACTCGGACGAGGTACTCCTTCCCTGCTCTCTAATGGCTGATAGCCTATCAAACTTCAACCACCTTTTTTTCCCCATACACAAAACCAATCAACACATTAAACTAAGTGGTGCTATCTAGCCCAGTATCATAAGGCCCAGTTTATTCAGCATCTTGCTTTTCTAATGATTTTCCTCTTCTCTTGATACTCAAGAACCAGTTTAAATTAATATACCCATCTCCATATTGTTCAAGAAATGGTCAATAGTAGCTGTTGCTGGTTAGAGAAGCCACAAGACCGTTTGTGGGAAACCAATACCATTTTATTGAAAGCTATAGGTATCTGTCTTTCTGCATCCACAATCAGTCCAGTATAATCAAGCATAAAAGCATATAAGGTGCTTAGGGTGTCAGATACCAATAGCTGTTTAGGTCCGTTTTAGCTGCGTCAGGGCTCGTACTCTGCAGCCAATTAATCAGATAGCTTTTACCCAGTCTATCCAGCAGTCTGCAACTATCTAACTGCTTGGTGATGGGGGGGTCAACTTACTCAATTAACTGTTTCTCTGCTGGGAAGTCTGGCAAAGCCACAGTCAAGAGTGGTATCCTTGTATTCAACTGGCATGTTAAGAACATGCAGGGTACCCTACCAAACTAGGTAGTAGTCCAAAGTAGGTTCTCTCAACCCTGGGCAGTGAGTGGTTAGCTTTAGGCTGGCTACTTGTCAAAGGCTGGACAACATCCACAGCTCTAAGTCACTCTTGTATGTTCTAAACATGACTTGCTGAACTAGGGCAGAAGAAAAGCTGCCTCTGGGTAGACTTTAGTAGCCCAAGCTGCCCACAATCCCTGCTTCACTAGTGCTGGGAGTTAACGGAGTTTTGTGGAGGGGGTTCAGAGCAGAATACCCAGGAGAAGGCACTGGTCAGACAGGCCAGGAAACTTTCAACTTCTGACTGCTGCAAACTCTTTAGAGCATTCACAAATGGAATGGATAGTACTTGTACTGTTGCTCTGACTGAAGAAAATTCAGAGGCATACAATTCCTAACAAACGCCCATGAGATCTGTTTGCACAGAGGTTATGGGTCTTGGCACAACACTCTTATCCCATGAGAACTTGGCTCCTGAAGAAGGTACAATAATGCCATTAGACTCCCTTCCCAGGGCAGGCTTTCTACTTCCTTTGGGATGGGATGGACAGGATATTGTGTACAAAAATGTCTTAAACAGGGAAATGGTCACAGGTTTGAAGGGATGGTTCTGCAAATAAGTTGTTTGGTCCTATTCTTTCAACATTGCAGAACCCTAGACACTAACAGGGACCAGAGGGAAATGCTGCATTACAAGGGTAGCTTTTGCTCTAAAGCAGAGGGTATGACCTGGTTTTAGTTCTTAAAATGGCAACTGGACTATAGAAAAGCTCTGCAATTCAAAGGTGTCTGAACTTGTAACACTGCAGCCAAACAAGCCTATATGAACAATGGTAGTTCTCATTCTGCTGTAAAACGACAGCTGCAGAATTGGATAGAGGTTAGATTCTCAGACCATACATCTTAGTCTCAGTTCTTACCTAGGTGTCTAGAATCCCCTTTCTGCCTTATTGACTAGGATTGTTAGAGCGGTCTTCTGAACTAATGAATAACTTGAAACTAAGAAGGGAAGTCTTAGTATGGAAAATTGAGAATTAAAAATTGATGTTATGAAACATCACATCAGTCAGCTTAACCCTAGTTGAGAATACATGTAGACTGAAATAGTATGAAGAAGCCTGATCAAGGAGGTATCCTTCAACCTGAATAGTTTATGGCCATTCTTCATTGGAGAAGATGATCCAGTCTGACTTGCATTACTCCAGGATAGTGGTTATGAATCTCCAAACACTCTTAAACCAAAAGAAAGTGCTATTGATGCCTGCTATCCTGAACATTTCTAGTGAATGGTGAGGCTGAGACAAACCTGTATAGTTACTTCGTCTGATCACTGTTTCGGGAACTCTTATGGGATCAACCACTGCTGCCAGAATCTTCAGTGATAACATGGAACAGTGTTAAACTAAATTTATACTTTAAGAATGGCCCCTGTCTTGACAGGAACAGTACCTTGCAAATCAGAATGTAGGAAATGTAAAATGGCCTAGGCCAACAAATGATGCCAGCACATAGGTGTGATTTCTTTAGGATGTCCATCTAGTTACAATTTCATATCCTCTTGTAATGGTATCTTGCCTTCCTAACTGCAGGATCAATCACTAAATGGATGGGTACTAAGACGACGACTTGGAAGCTTGTCTGAAATAATATACAAATTCCCTGCTCGGTTTGTTCTTCAAGCAGGCCAAGTAGTTACGGTAAGTAACTTAACACTGCCCTGCCAATCTGATTTGCCAAGCAAGTAATTCTAATTGACTTTAAAAGTCAGATTTGGGTTTTTTATCTTTACCATCATGTAAAGAAGGCAAGTATACTTAATGCCTATGCTGGGGAAGCTTTTTTTTCTCCTGACAATTTGACAAGATTGAGATGGCCTGACAAACTTCAGTGCAACTTTAGGAATGGAGTGACTTAGCACCATCTTAATAGTTGAGGCCTGATCAAAACCTTGGAGTGATTTCACTTGCAATTGTTGAAGTGGGGCATATTCTGAGCCAAAGAGGTTTAGTTTTCTTCATTTACAAGCTAAGAATGGGCCAGTAGGGAATGAGCTGGGGAGAACATAAATGCTGTGCAGTTCACTTTCTAAGCTGTGTAATTCTTCCTGTCACCGTCTCACACAACTGATTAGCACAGCAAGGGCTGTGGAGGCTAATAGACTGGAGTGGCAGTTGTAGAGCTGCTCCATGGCCTGGAAAGGGGGCTGTTCAATCCAAGTATCTCCCTAGCACTTCGTTCAAGGGCAATTGAAGTAGTGCAGGCCACTTGCCTGGTAGTGAACTTGAACCTGTGCATTGCTCTGTACTAAGTGGTTTGTTGAGGGGGTTGTTTTAGTGCTGGTGGTTCAGCTGCTCTAGTGGTAGCAATGTTGAGCCCATGCTGGTGGCAGCATGTTAAGCACAATATTTTAGACCTACTCTAAGCAAGTGCAGTACTTAAGCCTGATTACGTCTTTCAGACCCTGCTCAGAACAGATCTTTCTGCCCAGTAGAAAACCTGTGCCATTAGACTAGCATAGATAAGGCACTACTGAACACTAAACAGACTTGCCAGCACTAAATAAATGATCTCAAAAGTCTGTTGGCTTAATGGGACAAAATGGTTGGCCAGGAACAAGAACTCTACATTCAGAGGGTATAGTGGGTAGAGCCTCCCATTAGCAGCTCTGCCTGCTGCACTTCTTCCATGCCACTGCCTAGTGGGTAGACTAAGTGTTCCACCAACTCCAAAGGCAATTCATGGAATCTGCCCTAATTTACCACTTAGACCTGTTTCTGAGCACTTCACAGCCACGTTTCTGCTAGACCAGGTGTCTAGTGTTTTACATGGGAGCTATAGACACTTACTCCAAACTGAATTTGGTCTTTAATGTTCCAATACCAGTCTACCGACTGTTTAAAATGAAGTGTTTTTTTTTTTTTTAATTTTAAAGCTTATCAGTTAAATCTCTCTCTAGATCTGGGGTGCTGATGCTGGTGTAAACCAGAGTCCTAGTGATCTGGTCTGGAAATCCCAGCAGTCTTGGGGAACTGGGGATAACATTGGTGTTACACTCATCAATGCTGATGGAGAGGTAAGTGAAGCAATAACCAGTTGCACCTTTTCTAGTCTTCAATTTGCTTAAGAACAAACAAGCTTATTTAATTTGGGTGGGGGGGACACAACTTATTGCAGGAGACTGCAGAACGGAAGGTCATACATGTATCCAGAGGAGAAGAAGGTGGTGAACTGGAAGATGAGTTTGATGAAGAAGAAATAACAGGGAGCGAAATGGAGTTTCATCGTCGGGTAAGAATCTTTCTGCATTCAGAACATAGTAGCAACAGAAATAATCAGTGGCTTTCTTTAGTAGTAAACAGTACTAAAAACATGCCCCAAAGTCTTGCCCATGGCCTACAACTCTTGCCATTTTTCTCCTTGATGTCAGACCAAAAGAAGAAAAAAGAAATGTTGTTTGGTGTCATGATTGTGTTTCCTGTGAGCATCACAAAATAGGTGAGACCAGAGTGAGCATCATGCTTGTTTCAGAGTGCACATTGTGCTTGTTTTCTTGCAGAAATATTTGCTTAATCAGTAGTGCTGAAATCTCTTGCTTCTGTGTAGTCTCTGCATGGCTTTGCATGTGAGCTGAAATCAGTGCTTCACATATCCGATCTGGGAGCACAACATTAATGTAGTTAGAGGTTCACATTTTAATTAATCTTTTACTCGTCAGAATGTTAACTACAACTAGCAGAATCTTTTTACTGTTTGTTCATGCCCAGGAACAAATTCACTAGCTAACTTTAGTATAAGACAGGAATGATGACAAAATACTCATACCAATATTGTGCATCTAACTTATTGCAACTAGAAATCTTGTGTACTGTAACGTAGTTAAATCTTTTCTGCTTGGTTTCCACAATTGTGGAAGCAACAAGAGGGAATGGGGAGTGACTTCCTTCATTTGGAATATCCGATTTCAGTGTTTCATAATAGCAATTTCAAATCTGGACTATAGAAGGAAAATATTTCCACTGGAATGTACTAAAAGCCCTTGGATACACTTTCATAAGTGCCTTAAGCTCCTAAGGCCATTATTAATAGGTGCTTTTGAAATGTATCCACTGCATATAATTATCTACTTACTTGCAGCTTAATCCCCACCTCCCATTAGTCTCTTCCCTTGAGTTTACTTTCCAGGGGGGATCAGAGAACAGATGCAGGCCATACTGTGAGAGTAAGCCCACTTGAAGCCAGAACATGTTCTGGCTTCTTAACTTACCTAGTGTCTTCTTGGCTACTTTCTGGATCATCGTGTCCTGTGAAAGACCTACCACACACCCTCCAAATGGGGCTTGAGTTGTGGATTACAAAACTCTTAGTGATGAAGATTAATTGGTGTACTTGATTTGTGTTGGTCACTTAAAACTGAATTCTAAATTAAAGTTTGGTACCAAGACTTATTGCATCATTTATTCACAGTTGTGAAGACTTCAAACAACTTTCAGTGTTCTGACTGTGGAAGTGCTGACTCCAATAGGACATCCCAGTTTGGCTGGAACAGTCATGCAAGCCAGTAGACTATACTCTAAGTGCTGCTTTATACTAACTGTGAGAGGGATTACCTAGGTATCCCTCCCAACTTCAGAGCTCTTACCTTCCCAAAAAAGTCAAACATTAGAATAAAATTGGCCTTTGGAGTTGCACCTTCTACTACAGGGATCTATTATGGACTTCTGCAGCCATGGGTCTTAAGGGTGTCTACAGTCTCTCGCATCCTAGAAAATGATTGGCTGTACTTAACCAGTTCTTGCTCCAAGTCACACCTACAAGGGATACAGGAGATGCCACATAGAATGAACCAATTGTCCCTCTTGTTCAATATATATCCAGGTGCTTTAGAAGGGAAAATACCAGGCACCTAGCGAACTACAGTAGTAGGCTCTTGGAAGGATAACTTCTTCCTGATGTTAGTTGGTGACAACCTTACAGTGCAGAACTAAGGTACAGAACTTTCTGAAATGTTACTGTAGATCACAATTCTTAAAGTTTAGAATCCTTGTACCCCTAATCTCTAAGTTGGAACTCCCCAAACACACACATGTAGAATCTACTTTAAATAAATCAGACCTTTTGATCCTGCTGTCTAACTGCATAGGCTAGGCAACCTATTTAAGTGTATTAATACCCTGAGATCTTTGTGGGTATCAGAGTGCTAGTGGGCCTTGTGACCCCCATGCACCAGGTCACAACATAACTCACTGAAATTTGGCCCTCTATCATGGAGAGGTGGCTGGGACAAACTTCAGTGAGAGTGGCATTGCAGGACCCATGAATGAGTAGGAAGGCTCATTGTGTCCCTCACCCTCCAGTTGAGAACTGCTGGTGTAGATAATGACCTTGGCTAGTTCGAGCAGAATGTTCTCTTAAGTGTTTGGAAGCTGTGGTTTTAAGAACAAATTAATATTAAATCATTGTTCTCTAATAAAACTCTTAACTTGGTAAAGTTTGTTTAATAAGCTTGAGTCCAAGACATCTGTTAACTTTCATGAGTGGCTTGTGGTGTCATGTAGGTGAGCTCCTGAATAGAAACTGGAGAGACACATTTTGCTTTAATGCAAATAGGAGTGCAATTCTACACTCCTAAGCTATTTTGGAAGATGACACTTAAACTTCATTAAACATTATGAATTCTGACAAACTAGATTGAGACAGGTTGCTTAATTAGTCTAATTTAATAATTAAACTAAAATGACTCCCTATCCCAAGTGACATTGTCTTAGCAGGATCCGCAAAATGGGATAGAAGTCCAGGGATATACAGGGACTCAACATCTTTCAGCTGTTTTTGCTATGTAAACTCACAAGTTCGTGCCCATTCACAATCCCACGATTCACTTAACTCATGCTGGGTTGGAAAACTTCAAAAACTTTAACAAAATAGAAACTTTCTGTGAAAACATGTTCCCATTTTTCAGTCCAGCTCTCAATGTTCTTTAATTGAGCACCCAGTACTCAACCCTGAGACTGACAGCTTTGCTTTCATTAGCCTCACTTCAGGCTGAGGAAGGAAAACTAACCCCCTCTGTCTGCTGCAATCAGTTCTGAATCTAGTAAGTTTCTTGGGGCTCATCCTAATACATCACTAAACCACTCTTATTGATATAGCCAGCCCTGTGGGCAAAATGGCTCTGCTTAAGCTCTTAAGCCAGGTTGAAATTCAAATACAGAACATACTAAGTAGGACACTTTTATTTGTTTTAAATAATCCTGTGTTAAAATACCAACACCCACCTTTGCTAGCAGCCTAAAACAAACTTTGAAGGTATTATTGACAGAGTGTAATAAGAATGTCTAGCTTGCAAAATAGATTATTTTTTTCTGTTTGTTAACAAAACATGGTTTAACTAGGAAGACTCCATACTGTGAGCCATATGGTCCTATAGTATTACAAGAGGGAAAGGCCAGAAGAGTAGTGAAGAGATATGTAATAATGCGTTGTGTAGGTGAAAAGAACATGTAAGATACCTTGTTAAACTACAGCACAACTTTTTCCTATTGCTTCTGCCCTATGCCATTTTAGTTGTCTTAAAGCATGATTTTTGCATGTATGTAAGACGAGCTTTGAATTCATTAGACTGTCTTGCTTGCTTTGAGCAGTTTGCAATTCAGAAGCCATCTCCTATGTTATGGCTTAAGCTTTCCTTTAAATGCAGAAATTTAACCTTCAAAATTTTTCTCTAGAACAAAGAGTAAACCACATGAGAATTGGTTAGAAGGTAAATAATTAACCCCTAATCATGCACTCCTCTCCATTCTTTCTCTTATTAATCTTGATTACAATAGGGATGCTAAAGTGTCTACTCAGTAGTTCATTGGGCTTAACCTATTTAATTTCTCTTTATAGTGTCTCCAGCAAAATGAAGATCCTAGCTGTTCTGTCATGTAACTTAAACCAGGGTAGTGACTACCTAAAACTACTCCTTAAACCAAAGTGACCCTTCAGACTGCATGAGTTTTCAGCAATTTCTGGAACATGTGAATCTTGGATTTTTTTTCCCCTATCTGACCTGTTTGGAGAAAGCATCCTCCAGAATGTGAAACTTCCTATTTGTTGATATTGGGCCCTGCCTTCAATGAAACTAGATCCAAGTGCACATTTCCTTTTCCAAGTCTTTCCATGACAAATAGAAGTATTGTGATTTATTCACCCACAACTACTTGCCCTAAAGTTTACAGTAACTTCCCGCTGGGCATGTCTCGTCCTAGCTAGGGGTGGTAAATGATCACAAATTTAATGGCTTCAGCTTTCTGAACTCGTGATTTATTCAAAATATTTTCTCAAAAGTGGACTTAGAAGAACTGTTTCAAGCCTGACCGAAATTTAGGTGGACCAGATACTGCCTCAACTTCTACCTTGTGCAGCTCCACTGAATTGAAAGTCAGAGCAAATTGTTATCCTTGTTTCAAACACCCCAGGACTCATTTTATGTTTGAGGCTGATACTAAAGTTCCCTTGATTGGTCTAAGCCAAATGATGTAGTAATCTACTGGTGTAAAGTTTTAAAATGAGCAAGCTATTTGTAAAACATGTATTTTTAACTTGTAGTTAAATAAACCAACCATTATACTGTTTCTATAGCCTAGTACCGGTTAGACATTGAGTTTATTTATTAAACTATGTACAGTAAAGTGTTTGAAACTTTGAGGTGAGTAGCTTTGCACTATAAATGTGAACTAAAGTCTGATGCCAACATAGCAATACTGTGGTTAAATACAGCAGTACCCAAGTTAACTGCTTACTTGGCAAAACATTAATGGGGACCGAACTAATTTAATTAGTTTGGTATAGCTAATGATCACACACTCCAATGATTGTTAAGTCTTGATACCTTTTAAAGAAAGTTCCTGTGTTTATTAAACATCTGAAATAAGGATGTGTACTCCTGTATTCATAGTTGAGGTGAGGACAACTTCTATTTTGTTAAATAGCTAGATATATTCTCTATTACAGCACTGAGTTCAAGTGGATTAATATATAGCATTGTAACAAGGTACAGCTAAAATGTCTAGCACATAGAGGGGTTGGTCATGAGTAGCCACTCCAGTTAGCCATTGTAATGGGGTTTTTTGTTTACCTAGTGGCTATACTGAAAAGAGGGGAAATAACCCAGCAAGAGTCCCTAGTTAAGCAACACAAGTCTGTTTCCATGCTAAAAAGTTAACTGATAATACAGCCCCATCTGAGCACTGGAGCAGCTTTCAGAATTCTTTGTTGCCTTGCCAAAAGTCTCTACTGTATCGTATGTCTGAATTTTAAGATCTGGCCCATGTTAGGACCGTGCTTTTTAGAGTGCTTTAGAGTTCCCTTCACTTAAACTGATTAAAAAAATATAGCATTTTAAGACACTGGACACCTAAAGGGTGAGTGAATTTGGCCTTTCTTATTTTAGCAGACCCAAATTCTTCATTCTGTTGCACCTTGTCACTTTAGAAGAATTTAAAATAAGCTCTGTTTATGATCTTGCTGTGTTTATAATCTTGGGCTGTTCAATTGATTTTTACTATTAAAGATATTTTCTATGTACATTATCATTCTTGGGCTTTAATGGTTAAACTTATGCTCACTTTGCTAGAGAGATTTAGTTATTTTAACATCTGTATTGTTTGTGAATTCTACTTGTAGCCAAGAAAAACATACACCTAAAGAACTGAGTCTCCTTTCCCTTAATAAGCAAGTCTTTCAACAATAGACTAATCTGCTCTAGAAAGTATTGCACACTATTCACACTTTCTGAATAAAGCTGAACTTGCACTGAACCTACTGTACAAAGAAAAGTAGTTTTTTACATACCAAATAGTAACAGGAGTTAATGGTATACTATGCTATAGGTATGTGAGGATGAAATGCTGGTAATTTTTAATTAAAGAAGCTGCAAAAGTTTGAATCAAATTATGTTCAAACAGCCAGTCTTCTGCAAAGATGTGAACAGCACCATAAAAATTAAATCACCCTAATTTTACTATTAAGCTAATAAAGCCCAGTCAGCAGTGCTTAAATATAAATTACATTAAAAACAGCCAGACTATATCAGACCAGAGGTCCATCTTGCCCAGTATCCTGTCTGCTGACAGTGACTAATGCCAGGTGCCATAGAGGGAATAAAAAGAACAGGTAATCAAGTGATCCATCCCCTATTCCTAGCTTTTGGTAAACAGAAGCAAGGGCTACCATCTGTGCCCATCCTGGCTAATAGCCCTTGATGGACCTATCCTTCATGAACTTGCCTAGTGGTGTTTGTTTTATAAAACCCTGTGATAGTCTTGACCTTCACAACATCCTCTGGCAAAGAGTTCCACTGACTGTCTGCAGTGGGGGGGGGAGGGGAAACACTTCCTTTTTGTTTTTAAACCTGCCTATTAATGTCATTTGGTGACCCCTAGTTGTGTTAAGGAGTAAATAACACTTCCTTATTTACTTTCTCCACACTAGTCATAAGTTTAAATTGAGCATATTTTTCTTTCCCCCCCCCCCTCCCCCAAATCTCCTTTCCAACCTGGAAATTGAAATTGTATGGAGGGCTGCTTCGTCCAGGTGTGGCATTGCCTGGCCCTTGCCTCCTGACCCATCCAACCCCACCCCCATTCCCTGTCTCCTGATTGCCCCTCTCCTTCCTGACTACCCCCCCCATTGCCTACCCTGACCACTTCCCTGCCCTCTATCCAACCCCCACCCCCTTACCCCACTGCCTGGAGCACCGGTGGCTGGCAGCACTACTGCCCAGCTGGAGCTAGCCATGCCACAGCACAGCTGCAGAGCACCAGGCTCTGTAGTGCGCCGCCCAGAGCATTGCAGGGTCCTGGGGGCTGGATGTGGCCCACAGGCTGTAGTTTGCCCACCTCAGGCCTAGATAAAATTAAGTGAACACCAGTTTTGGTTACATCTTTGGAAGAGACCGTAGTCCCTAGGTCAAGGGCTCATGTTTCCTCAACTAATGAGGACTTTGCCCTCCTGTGGAAGAAATTCTGAAAGCAAGGAGTCCTCCTGCTGTCTTTGCACTCCTTTTTCAAAACAGTTCCAGGAAGACAAACTGCCCCTTGTACATCTTAAAAATAGAGCCAAAACTATTGAAATATCACTCCCTCTGTCTTTTCCACTAGAGTAAGGACTTCACCTCCATGCCCTGTTTCAACATATAGACCCCTCCTGAACCCCTTAAGACTATCCACTTCCCTCTGTATGGCTCTGTCCCTCCTGAGGACTAGTGGGTTGTTGAGTCTTACCCTTACCTTGTTGGTTGCTGGAGTTAAACTCTGTTCTCAATGCAGTCTCGCTATTGGGGGACTGGGTTAATAAATTAAAATGCAACCCCTAGGACATAAAAGGCACAAGGGGGAAAAGCCAAGGAACAGCTAGATAAACAGGTTAAACCCTGCACCTAATGCACAGATCCAGCTTAAAAGAAAGATCTTCAAAATATCCCTTCAAAATAAAAAAAATCAGATAGATACAATCCCAACCTGGCCCAGACACAGCTGCTGTGTACACAGTTCTTGTGGTGGAGTTCTAGAGGGCTGCCTGAACAGCAGGGAACTATATAAAAATGAGGCTACAGGCCTATTGCTGATTTACAATGGAGGTACCCTCCTCCTCCTTTGATGTGCCTGTGGCCCCCTTCCTGCAGCCTTTTCCTTTCTAGTTAGGTGAAGTAGCCCCAATACTTACAGTTAAAGCTGCAAGGCAGATCCTTCACTGGATGGAGCAGTTCCCAAGTGGCTCAAGCTCTGGACTTCTAGGGCAAAGGTGGCCTAACTGGTGAGGTCAACAGAAAATCCTTTCCTGCTCAGTCAGGCTGATAGGTTTTCCTCCCTGTCCAGTGCTTTCAACAGCTTGGCTGTTTAAGTAGTTTGCATCACAAGGTGCATCCTCCTGGTCAGCTGGGTCACTCAGGTGAGAAGCAAAATGGAGTTCTCTGCCTACCCCTGCAGGGAGCAGCTGAGTTTCATTCTGCTGGTACCCAGTAGCCAACTCCCTTCCCCTGAATACTATCTAGCTGGGTGGAGAGCACAGGTCTGGGCTGTCTTAGCATGTCAACCTGGCCTTGTAGCTTCTATCTCTGATTGGGGTTCTAAACACAGACTCTGTAAGGCAGTTGCAGCCAGTTTTTGGGAGCTGTTTCTCAAGATCCCAAAAAGGCAAATGTTACTCACCAGTTGCTGTATAGCTTGTAATAGTTGTTGGTAAACCAGGCTGCCTTAGCACACAATAGCAGCTCTGTTTTAGGCTATCAGAGATGTATTCCATATTCTCATCTCTGCTGTCCCCTTGGCACCAAGACAATCAAAAGCTTGCTTAAAGTGCTTTCCCTAGGGTAACTCCCAGGTGACATAAAATCAGCTCACATCCTCCCACAGTGGGTCATAGGACACTCAATGGTGGTCTGGGGCTAACTGTTGGTTAATAGACACTAAAGCTAACTTATTCTGAAAGTACTAGGTCCTGCATGGATAGTGCTACAGGTATACAACAGGCAAAAATAACATGTACTAGCTCTAGGCAAAGTA
Organism: Trachemys scripta elegans; assembly: GCF_013100865.1. NCBI lineage: Eukaryota > Metazoa > Chordata > Testudines > Emydidae > Trachemys > Trachemys scripta. The sequence continues at coordinate 68,061,514 of NC_048307.1, read as the reverse complement.
ATAAATCCTAACCACGTGTTTAATACTGGCTTCTCTAGGGCCCATCTCTGGAAACTATACCTACCCACCTTTGCTAGATCTTCTTGATGTCTTGTACTTAAGACAAGCTGTGTCATGAGGGGCATAGGATAAGTAAGAGCAATGTATGTAACAAATCGAATCTATTTCCCCATGTTAAGTATCCTCACACCTTGTCAACTGTCTGGAGTGGGCTATCTTGATTATCACTACAAAAGTTTTTTCTCTCCTGCTGCTAATTGCTCATCTTAATTAGCCTCTTAGAGTTGATATGTCAACTTCCACCTTTTCATGTTCTCTGTATGTATCTATATACATATCTTCTTACTATATGTTCTAGTCTATGCATCTGATGAAGTGGGCTGTAGCCCACGAAAGCTTATGCTCAAATAAATTTGTTAGTCTCTAAGGTGCCACAAGGACTCCTTTTCTAGTCTTAGACCCTGCAAATAAACAAGCTGGGAGCTATTTAAGTAAAAGCTCCCCATTTCCCAATTAAATGCCCCTGGAAAGCATCCATCAACAGCAGAGAAGGATTTTCACTGTGTTGCTAGATGTTGTGCTGCTGTTAATTGGCTGAAGTGGGCATTAAGGTCAAGGAAGTATCACTCTGACTTTGTTTTGCTGTCAATTTTGGAAGCTGCTTTTTGCTAGAACAAATCAGTTGTGGAGCATCCTGGTTTTCCCCCCACACGGCCCTCAGCCTCTAGATTGTGCCCTTGCTATTGTTCTGCTTCTGTACAAGTTTCCATCCCTTGTTGAGTGCAGGCAGCAGGAGGAGACTATTCATTCTCTGGTCTAGAACTAGGTTAGCCTACCCCAGGGGTCGGCAACCTTTCGGAAGTGGTGTGCTATGTCTTCATCTATTCACTCTAATTTAAGGTTTCGTGTGCCAGTCATACATTTTAACGTTTTTAGAAGGTCTCTTTCTATAAGTCTATAATATATAACTAAACTATTGTTGGATGTAAAGTAAATAAGGTTTTTAAAATGTTTAAGAATCTTCATTTAAAATTAAATTAAAATGCAGAGCCCGCCGGACTGATGGCCAGGATCCGGGCAGTGTGGGTGCCACTGAAAATCAGCTCATGTGCCGCCTTTGGCACATGTGCCATAGGTTGCCTACCCCGGCCTACCCAAAGGTATCGGTGAAGGCTTTAAGCATTTAAAATATGCATTTTCCTGTTGAAATAGTATCACTTACCCCTGATGAAGAATGGGGGAGTTATATATAATAATCAAAGCATAATAGCTGTGGAACAGAGTTCATTCCCACTGGAGCTTTTCTCACACACACAGGAATCAGACAATGACTAGTGCAACTGGGAATACTCAAGCAGACATGGAAGTGATAATTTGTTTGACATTCAACTCTACTGTTGCAGACTAGGAACTGGCTGGGGGGAACCTAGTTTGAGACTCCCAGCATTTCAAGGTGGTAACATGCAAATGAAGAGCTTGAAAGTAGTTTAAAAGCTGAGCCGGGGAGGGGGAGGAGAGAGAAAAAGGGTCTGCAGAGAAACAGATAGGGCCCCAGTGCCTAGGTACTGGGGCAGACCCCTGCTTAATCCTGGTGCCCGTTTTTATGAGGCAAATGTTAGGTTAAGGTAGGAATGTGTTTAGACTCATTATTTTAACTGGTTTCTCGATGCATGTTATAGTTTTTATGAACATAAATCATACTCTTTAAAAAAGAAGCTGCCCTACGTCTCTGCAGTTTTATACTGGTTACAAGCTCCTGGAGATAATTTTGTAGCAAGGTCCAAACCTAGTTAGGGCTGCAGCGGTACTATAGTTGGTAAATGAGTACGGTCAGCTGGTGAGCTAGTCAAAGAGTGGAAGTGAATTACAGGATTCTATACTGGAAGAATGGAAGATGCAGGCCTCTGGCTGGCAAGGGTGCCCTAGAGCAGTGCTTCTCAAAGCCGGTCCGCCACTTGTTCAGGGAAAGCCCCTGGCGGTCCGGGCCAGTTTGTTTACCTGCCGGGTCCACAGGTTCGGCCGATCGTGGCTCCCACTGGCTGCGGTTCGCCGCTCCAGGCCAATGGGGGCTGCGAGAAGCAACAGCCAGCAAATCCCTTGTCCCGCGCCGCTTCCCGCAGCCCCCATTGGCCTGGAGCAGCGAACCACAGCCAGTAGGAGCCGCGATCAGCCAAACCTGTGGACGGGGCAGGTAAACAAACCAGCCCGGCCCACCAGAGGCTTTCCCTACACAAGCGGTGGCCCCAGTTTGAGAACCACTGGGCTATATACCTCCATTGCAGAAATAAGGCAGGGACAGAGACTTAGCCTGATTTGTACCTCCTGGGCTATGAAATGGCTTGCATCTTTTTCTGCACATTCTCTGGTGCTCCTCTTCCTCCCTCCCCCTTAAAAAAGGGAGGGTCAATTAGCATTGTCATTTCAATTGGCTACAAGCCAGTCTCTAGAAATACACTTCCCCATCCATCTCAATCAAGTTATCTTCTACAGCTCTGTCCACAGCAGACATGATCTAGCACCAGTTTGTACTTGGCTCAAATGAATATGAAGAGAAAGGCTGCTTTTCTCCTCTCCTGTCAATAAAAGATAATATAAACAGGCATTATGAATGAATGTGAGTGAGCTACATTTCTAGGATTCTATTTTAAGTGAGACCACAATGTTACAAATGCAGCCATTGAAGATTCAGGGAATTGGTCCTGACAGTTCATTTTGTACAATGTCATAAACGCCGTCTGAAAATGGAGGTGCATCTATAGAGGAACGTGCTCGGCCACAGCATTAAAAACACTGCTTGAAAACAAGTTCCAGAAATCCAACTGTGTGAGCAGCAGTCTTTACACTTTCCCCACAGTAATATTTATTAAGTATAGTCAATAAATTAGAGGAATATTCAATTCTAATTTTGTACTTAGTACACGAACATCTTAGCCTTTTGTCAACATTCAATGTGAAGCACAGATTAGGTTGATCACAGTAAGTTACATTGCGATGGATGAAAAAGGCTTAGTGACATTAGTAATTCTTAACTGGTTACAGTTAGCTTTACTCAGTATTTTTAAAAATAGTTTTCAACAGCAAAAATCATTGCAGCCAGAGGATTATTTAAAAAATGCTCCACATACAGTAAGAGCAAAGGAATGCATTTTTGGAGCAACACTGAGCTACCAGTAAACACCTCAGACAGTAATCTTCCAGGCACAAAGCAAAAAAAGTGGAGGTTGGGTTTTTTGCATTTTCACGTAGCCAAGGAAGGATTGGGGATATTTTTGTATACAAACTAAAGGAATACAAAATAAATACATTTAAAAAAAGATGCATACAAAAATCTGTCAGTCAAATAGCAAGGCTTTCACAGAATGCCACATTGATGAAACAATTGTGAATCCATTTCAATCATGAAATTATGTTCACTGTTTGAATTAGGTGTTCACTGAGGCAAAGGTACCATCACTTCGACATAATTAATGGGGAAGAAGCCAGACTCTCCATTTAACATCCCTTCGTACCAATTCTCATCAATTTGATTGGTCAAAGTAATGATGTCACCTTCCTTAAATCCAAGCTCGCCTTCATTTTCTGGCTCAAAGTCATACAGAGCTTGGCAGCAAGGCTGATCCATGTGCACTGAAGAACCTGCCCCAGTGACAGAAAAGAAAATATTTAATAATAGCTTTAAAGTACTCCACTTACCTATTGAGCATGAAAACAAGGAGACAAACTTAGCACTGCTGTAAGCAGCAATGGGCTGAATGGGCCCATATTGTGGGTGCTGTTAGTTTTCCACCACTTCCACCTATAGAAAGTCTGTTCCTGCCATGTAATGTCATGTACAGCATAAAGGGTGATGAACTGCATACAGGGTAGCTCTCTTTTCCTCCCCTTAAAAGCAAATATATATTTTTACTGCCATTTGAATTCCCTTGGGAAACCTGAATCACTAACATTTGGGGTGGTCATGAATTCTATTACCATGTTTGTTTGTTTTTAAAAGAGGTGAGTGGATAGGCATGATGGCAACAGCTGAACAAATGTTGATTCATAGATTCTAGGACTGGAAGGGACCTCGAGAGGTCATTGAGTCCAGTCCCCTGCCCTCATGGCAGGAGCAAATACTGTCTAGACCATCCCTGATAGACATTTATGTAACCTACTCTTAAATATCTCCAGAGATGGAGATTCCACAACCTCCCTAGGCAATTTATTCCAGTGTTTAACCACCCTGACAGTTAGGAACTTTTTCCTAATGTCCAACCTAAACCTCCCTTGCTGCAGTTTAAGCCCATTGCTTCTTGTTCTATCCTTAGAGACTAAGGTGAACAAGTTTTCTCCCTCCTCCTTATGACACCCTTTTAGATACCTGAAAACTGCTATCATGTCCCTTCTCAGTCTTCTCTTTTCCAAACTAAACAAATCCAATTCTTTCAGCCTTCCTTCATAGGTCATGTTCTCAAGACCTTTAATCATTCTTGTTGCTCTTCTCTGGACCCTCTCCAATTTCTCCACATCTTTCTTGAAATGCGGTGCCCAGAACTGGACACAATACTCCAGTTGAGGCCTAACCAATGCAGAGTAGAGCGGAAGAATGACTTCTCATGTCTTGCTCACAACACACCTGTTAATACATCCCAGAAGCATGTTTGCTTTTTTTGCAAGAGCATCACACTGTTGACTCATATTTAGCTTGTGGTCCACTATAACCCCTAGATCCCTTTCTGCCATACTCCTTCCCAGACAGTCTCTTCCCATTCTGTATGTGTGAAACTGATTTTTTCTTCCTAAGTGGAGCACTTTGCATTTGTCTTTGTTAAACTTCATCCTGTTTACCTCAGACCATTCTCCAATTTCTCCAGATCATTTTGAATTATGACCCTGTCCTCCAAAGTAGTTGCAATCCCTCCCAGTTTGGTATCATCTGCAAACTTAGAAAGTACGCTTATTATGCCAATATCTAAGTCGTTAATGAAGATATTGAACAGAGCCGTTCCCAAAACGGACCCCTGCGGAACCCCACTTGTTATGCCTTTCCGGCAGGATTGGGAACCATTAATAACTACTCTCTGAGTACGGTTATCCAGCCAGTTATGCACCCACCTTATAGTAGCCCCATCTAAATTGTATTTGCCTAGTTTATCTATAAGAATATCATGCGAGACCGTATCAAATGCCTTACTAAAGTCTAGGTATACCACATCCACACCTTCTCCCTTATCCACAAGGCTCATTATCCTATCAAAGAAAGCTATCAGATTGGTCTGACACGATTTGTTCTTTACAAATCCATGCTGGCTATTCCCTATCACCTTACCACCTTCCAAGTGTTTGCAGATGATTTCCTTAATTACTTGCTCCATTATCTTCCCTGGCACAGAAGTTAAACTAACTGGTCTGTAGTTTCCTGGGTTGTTTTTATTTCCCTTTTTATAGATGGGCACTATATTTGCCCTTTTCCAGTCTTCTGGAATCTCTCCCGTCTCCCATGATTTTCCAAAGATAATAGCTAGAGGCTTAGATACCTCCTCTATTAGCTCCTTGAGTATTCTAGGATGCATTTCATCAGGCCCTGGTGACTTGCAGGCATCTAATTTTTCTAAGTGATTTTTAACTTGTTCTTTTTTTATTTTATCTGCTAAACCTACCCCCTTCCCATTATTCACTATGTTAGGCATTCCTTCAGACTTCTCGGTGAAGACCGAAACAAAGAAGTCATTAAGCATCTCTGCCATTTCCAAGTTTCCTGTTACTGTTTCTCCCTCTTCACTGAGCAGTGGGCCTACCCTGTGTCTTTGGTCTTCCTCTTGCTTCTAATGTATTGATAAAAAGTCTTCTTGTTTCCCTTTATTCCCATAGCTAGTTTGAGCTCATTTTGTGCCTTTGCCTTTCTAATCTTGCTCCTATAAAACTAGGAACTGGGCTGCATGGAATCTAACTAGAGGACAGGAACTCAACAAGAACACTATACACCAGAACTATAAACAGTTTAAAGATCCAATCCTACAAACATGTATGCGTGAGAATGGCCCTACTGATTTCAGGAGCACCCCTCTTATATGAAAATGTTTTCAGGATCGGGACCTTAATTGCCAAATGGGGATATGAGGTTCTATCCTCTTCGCCACATGAAGAGAGACAATTATCTCTAAGTTGTATTTACAGATAGCTGCTTTAGTAGGGCAGCTCTTGTGTTCAAACCACTCACTGCATCTGCCCTTTACCTCCATTAGATCGACAGTTATATTACGAACAACAGTGCCTCTTAAAGTTTGTAAAACTATTTTTTGGATGATGATTAATTGCAGCCCCACTCACACAGTATCTGACTTGCTTTGTGATTTTAGTATATTGTGTTTGGCTTAGTTACACTGTAACATGTTCACTCCAAACCTTCTTTTGTGTTTAAATATTAGTGGCATTATATACATAATACTAAAACCAGTACTTAAACTTATGAGGAAAAGTCAACATGGATAATTATTGTACATGTATGATTAATAAAGCACAAGAGATTTTCACAGCTAGCCAAAGTGGCTAACTTTGCAAATGTAATCTTTTCAGTGTTATAGACATTCTCATGTATGGATGGTTAGCATATATCCAAGCCAGCTAGGGATATGTGAATAATACATTATTATAGTCATTCATTTAACCTCTGAACAGTAAATTATTCTAACAGCATTCCTCCGCTATTCATATTCTAGAGATCGGTTCCATAGGCAGAGGGCTACCCATAGGTTCAGCTGAGATTCATTTTTTTTTCTATGACATTGATTTTTTAAAAAAAAACTTTTACCTATTTTACTAAAAGAAAAATCCAGTGATTTTGAATAAAGTCTATTTACAAAGGGGAAATGGGGGGGGGGGAAGGTTTCATGCTGCCTCTTGCTAATTGACAGTAGGAAAGTGCATTATATCAAGACAAACGTTTTTAATGCTCTCTTTAATACTTACAGCAAAACAGCTAAGGAGGTTCTTTAATATTAAATTATTCTAGCTACTCTTTTTGCTCAAAATCTGCACTATTCTCAAATATTCTGATCTTGTCTGTCTCTCCAAATTATCTAGCATGCTAATCAAGCAATCAGATTGAGGTCTAATTTCTGTCTGGAATAGTCTATACATTCTGTTAAATATTGCAATACGCATGCAGATTTTCAAAACCAATTAAGCTGTTAAAAATTCCACGTCACTCATTAAAATTAGTTTTTAAATCTGCTAATCAGTGCTATTGTTATAAAATGTAAGGAAAGGAAACTATCAGAAAATAGCTGCTCAGACAAATTTTCTAGCAACGAGAAGCAGAAAGAGTATCTTGAGCAAGCAAAACAACTCAACCAGTAAATGCTTCTCTTGTATCTGTGGACGAACACTAGCAAGGGATGTTTAAAGCGATGATGACAAAAGTAAGGACACAATGTTAGATTTTTTTTGCCCCAAAATGTTAACATTATGCTTCGTGGATGGATTCCCCATTCCTTTCCAGCCTGTTTACACCACTCTAGCAATGTAAAAGGGCAATAATCACAGTAGAAATGGCCCCAGGGAATTCCCTCAGCAAAAGGGGCTTCCCTTTGAGGTTGTAGAAAAGAGGGAGTGCTTTTATGCTACTCCCCTCACAGCCCTGCACTAGAGCACCTAATGGAGTGTGGCCAGAATCTGCTGTGCTCTGGCTATTTCCATTCACAGCCACAATAGCAAATCAGGTCAGATGGTTCTTTAAAGCTACATTTGTACTCTCTTCCTGACCTGTGCTAAGCCCAGCTCGGACCAAGCCAGGATCTGGGCCTAGTCTTCCACGGAAATAAGGTGAATAGTTTAAAAAATAATTGAGTGTTTTCAAACAGCTTCCTCGGTATAAAATGTGGAAGCTGTATCTGCTCATATGAAGTACCAACAGCAGAAGAAGCCTCTCAGAATAATTGAAAACATTTCTTGTTTTCACCAGCTGTTCTGGCCAGGGGCTTGACATACAACTTTTATTCCACCAATCAGTTTATTTCTGACACAGCAAGATATGTGATGTTACATTGAGAATGCTGGGTGCAGAATGTTTTTTTTTTTTTTTTTTTTAAAGCGTGAGTCTTTTAGGATCATAACTACACAGTATATTGCATTGGTTTTGTTTTTCTTAAAGAGAGGAAGGATAAAAAGATTGGAAGTGGGGAAGGAACTTTTTGCTTTTTAAGCTCCAAACACGTGGGGGAGGAAGGTAATCTCAGGCAACACAGAAGGATCTTAAAGTAATGGCTACAGCTACTCCAGAACCTAACATCAGTCAAGGTCTTCATTAGAGTAATGCAGCTGCTGCTAATCTACTGCATCTGGTGTCACTACTGTACAGTCTGGCAAAACAAAGCTTCCCAGCTGAACAGAGCAGAGGCAGCGCTGGTTGCTAGTTTTAAAATACACAATTTAACAAACACAAAGAGGTCACATGGCACCATCCTTCTCCACTGTGCAAACTATCTGAAGGCTGTTGCAGAGATTTAAGAAGCTAAGGAAACTGCGGCAGCGTTTCTGTTAATTTCTAGTACTGCGCCTGCTTCTCTAATTGTAGCTAAAGCAACATGCTGCCTACTGTAGTTGCTGAGTTCATGGATTTAGATTGAGAGCTCTTGGGGCAACAACTGTCTTTTTGCTTTACGCTTGTCCAGCACTTTGCACAATGGGTCCTGGTCCATGACAAGGCTCCTTGGTGCTATGCGAATGCACCATAAACAAACATAATAAACAAACATATCGAAAGACTGTTTATGCTGACCTATTGGACTCCCCAAATGCAGATTGAATTTATAATGAAAGAACATGGAGAAAGTAGTGGTAAGCATGAGGCTGAATGTACTTTTGGGACTGTCCTATCTGATGCCAGATGACCATCTAAAAATGCCACTTTTCCTCAAAAGAAACTTCTGGCAGGTGTTGCTCCTCTGTTTGCCGCACATTGAAGTACACATACGGTAGCAAAATATATAGTAAAGACAGAATCACATCCTAGATGTGCCTGAGGATACAATTATTCTAGCCCTCTTACAGCATGATTCTGTAAACACTTAAGCAACTTTACTCCCATGAGTTAGTCCCATTAAATTCAAACATAGGACAGCTAACCACAACTACTTTCCTTTGATGAGCAAAATGAATGAGAGGCAAGATGTGACTCTGCATTTAAACTGTTTCATAATGAGCCAGATGACACTCTCAGCTTCTGCTGATTAATTAGGATAACAGCAAATTAGAACAAAACATAGATTTGTCATCTGCACTTAATCAGTAAAGCAGTTAAATCATCCAGGACTTTTTTCCATGAAATAATGTTACTAAGGACCTGATACTTCACTGTGTTTGCATGTCTCTCCTGTAAGTAGTCCCACTGTACTAGGAACTGTACAAAGGAAAACACCACCCCTATTCCAAAGAGCTTACAATGTACAAGGCACAATATGGAATAAAGCATTCCAACATACAAGCAAAGGGCTAGACTATGATAGCAGTTACACTTAACGGGGAGTAACTTACTTTGCAAGAAGTCCCATTGAATTCAATGGATATATTTGAGGAAGGTTCTATTTAGTATGAGAAAGAGTGTCAGGATCTAGTTGTGTCAGTTTACCAGGGGTCAGCAACCTTTCAGAAGTGCTGTGCCGAGTCTTCATTTATTCACTCTAATTTAAGGTTTTGCGTGCCAGTAATACATTTAAACATTTTTAGAAGATCTTTCTATAAGTCTATAATATAACTAAATTATTGTTGTATGTAAAGTAAATAAGGTTTTTAAAACGTTTAAGAAGCTTCATTTAAAATTAAATTAAAATGCAGAGCCCCCTGGACCAGTGGCCAGGACCCGGGCAGGGAGAGTGCCACTGAAAATCAGCTCGCGTGCCGCCTTCGGCATGGCTGCCATAGGTTGCCTACCCCTGCAATATATAATGCCTGCATCTGTAATTTTCACACCATGCATCTGAAGAAGTGAGGTTTTTTACCCACGAAAGCTTATGCCCAAATAAATCTGTTAGTCTTTAAGGTCCCACCGGACTCGTCGTTTTTGTGGATACAGACTAACATGGCTACCCCTGATAAAGGATCTAGTTCAAGTGACCAGAGGGATGCCAGACACATATTTTGATAGTGTCAGCAGGGATGGGCAGAGAAGTGAAGTGTGAAAATGCTCGCTTTTGTAGAAAGTAGAAAGAGTTTATAGGAGTGATCTGAATGAGGCAAGAGTGCTGAACATATTGTCAAGCTTCCCCAGCTCCTAACATCTAAAACACTTGGCACCATTTTGCATAAACTGTCTGAACAGTATTTTCTAAATCATATAGTATAAGTCAAATCTGTTTCAGCAGTCTTATTTAAATATAAAATAAGCACAGCAAGCTTCCCAGGTTATACTGCCAGAGCCATGTTTATCCCTGGCACAGAACTCAATAGTATTAGTGCTCACTTTCTAGTGCAGGGAAGGAAGAGACAGAGGAGAATTACCCATGATGTTACTGATAACATCTGCTGGGAGAGGTAAGAACAGCAACCAAGTCCTCAAATTTTTTGGGGGAAAAAATTGAGTGTGCTAGAATAGGTAACCACAATGTGTACCTTTTTGGTGTCATTAGAGAGTCTATAGAACAGAATACAAAATATTTCCCTCAATCCTTCTCTTTGCAACATCCACACTGCTATTTTTAGGGCACTAGCTCAAGCAGAGCTAGTGAATCTATCCAGGGCACAAGGCACATTCCCAGCCTGGTGTAGATAAACCCTCAGCCTTTTTTTCCTCTCTTCAAGCTGAGAGCATGAAGTATAACCCCATATTTCCATCCTCCTCCTCCACTTAGAATTCTCTCTCTTTGTTTCCCTCCCAGCTCTCTGTAAAAAGAAACAAGACAGAAGGAAAACAGAAACTGGAAAGAGTGAATAAAGCCAGAGGGTAGAAAAGTAGCCCAGAGAGTAACGGTGTCTTGGAGTCAACAGCCAGCTCCTAATTCTCAAGCCAAGGGAAGGATGAACCCTCTGGATCAATTTTTCCCTCGGTGCTTTCCTTTCAGATCCTCGCCTATCCTGGTTATGGAAAAAGTGCTGGTGGCTTCTTACTCTTTTCCTTTTGCCTTATTATTGTTTGTCTTTTGTGTTTCATTATTTGCCTTTGCATATAGCTCACTAAGGGTGTAAGAGAGACAGAGGAAAAGTGCATCTGATCAGTAAGATGAGAAATAAAGGGTCTGATCCAACATTTAAATCAGTTATTACATTTAGCTTCTCCACTGACCAGTGACAAGATTCATAATATTAAATACCTTGAAGAGAATTTCAAAAAAGGTGACCATAATTTTTTTCACAAGATCAGGGTCTATGCATGTGAAGTGGTAACAGAAACATGTTAATAGGTACAGCAGTCTCTCCTACACAGAATAAGTTTGCACATTTTATTGATCTGCCTTTGTGGAACCAAAAGGGGTTACATGCAAACAAAATAAGTTGTGTTCATATTTAATTTTATGTGTTACACCTAAAGTTTTACCTTTAACTGTTTTAAAAGTTAATAAAAACAGAAAGGAGACCATTTTCCAAGTGTGGGTGGCTAACTGTAGGCATAGGCAGCCTAGTTGCATAGACAACAGTGGGACTCTATGGGTTTTCAACTAGCATTATATGAGCAATACTTCAACTCCAGTAATTATAATTCCTCCATAAAATGCATACATCAACAGGCTGATTCCTCAATCATGGGCTCACCTGATGATTTTATTGAAGAAATGTACGATATCCCATTGTGCTGCTGATTATCACTGATTTCCAGAGTTGAAGTTATTACAGGTTTTGGCTTGAATTCACGCTTAGGACGACTAGATGCTCCATTTATTCTGAAACACAGAAAAAGATTGGCACGAGATTTAATTCTGGAAGACAACAGGACCTTTGGAACTTCTACTTGGATTCAGTGCTTTAACAACTGAAGGACAGACGGTTTAAAAAAAAAAATACAGTTGTAATTTATTCACCCAGAACTGCTTGACTCCAATGTAACATTTCAGAAAGTCTCTACTTTTACCCAGTTTTATAGCCTGACTTTCAGAAGTGCTGAGCACCCACAGCTATCATGGAGTTCAGTGGATGCTCTGGGTGATAAACACTCCTGAAACTCAGGCTACAAAATGACAAGTGCAGAAGCGCAGCCAGGAAGCCAATGATGAGTCAGACCATTTAGAATCCAGATCCTTGCTGGTTCTAACTATGAGAGCATAAAGCATAACTACTAGTGGTAATTTTTTTTCCTTTCTGCTCCATTAGTATCACACTAAGTCTCTGTGGCCAATCATCAACACATCACACCAGAACTGTGCTCCTAGCTGGCAATTTCATGATGCATTGTAGGATTGTGTGTGTACAACCATCAGGATGATAAATATGTCAGTTTTTTAACAAGGCTTCCAAAAACGTGTCTAACAAAACATATGGCCATGCCTGTTTGTATGCACAAAACCCACCAGTAAATGGAGAAGCTCCTGATTAATTCCTGTATATGTGGGTGTGGGGTTTGGCATGAGCACAAAAGGATGTATCCATACGTTTTGTGGTCAGATTTCATTATACATAGGGGTGTGAACTCTTAAAGGCTTACAGTGCATCAAGAAGTGACAGCTAGCAAGAGTTTAAGGTGGTTAAGTCCACTGAGATACAGAGATGTAACAAATGACTATGGATATAAAAAGATGCAACCGTGAGGTATCTGTGAAATGCTGCTGCTTCTGAACTGCAACTCAATGTCTCCTCATACTCCTGAACGTTAGCTCCAAAAGATGATGAGAATTCTCTGACCAGGTTTATTCTTACCGGTTTTGCAGTGTGCTCTGCAGTTCCTCCAGAATTTCTGTGGACTGTTTATGGTAGTCTAATGCTGCTTCTATAAATACTGCCAACTGGCTAACTTGCTCTACCTGAAGTATAAAAGTAGAAAATGACTTTAAGGAGTCTGCGTGCCGGCTATGGAATCAACTATAAGGGTTATAAACAGACAATAATAAACCCAGTTACAAACACTCAAAATAGACCAGGTATCTCATAAGTTCTTGAGATCTTACAGGGGGACATTTCTATATAGTAAGGATTTGACATAGCCTGCAATGAGCTGTATGTGAGCAGAGCCCTGTGACTGTGCTGAGCCCCAGTGGGGCTTACTGCAGGATCAGGACCATAATACAGGGCATGGTCTCGTGTCCATAATGGGGCTTATTCAAACGAAGTAACTTGATCAAAGACATGTATATTTTCCCCTAACTTAACTGGGAACTATTCTGAAACAGACAAGGACAAGATCCCATTTCTGGTAGCAGTGGTTTTCAGATCAGTGAGGTCTGACTAAGGGCAGGTCTACACTAACCCCCCAATTCGAACTAAGGTACGCAACTTCAGCTACGTAAATAACGTAGCTGAAGTTCGAAGTACCTTAGTTCGAACTTACCTCGGTCCAGATGCGGCAGGCAGGCTCTCCCGTCGACTTCGCGGTACTCCTCTCGCCGAGCTGGAGTACCGCAGTCGACGGCGAGCACTTCCAGGTTCGACTTATCTCGTCCAGACAAGATGCAATAAGTCGAACCCAGAAGTTCGATTTGCTTGCCGCCGAACTACCGGGTAGTGTAGACCTACCCTAAGTGAGGTTATGCCATATCTTATTACAAAACAACATTAATGGGTTGTGTAATTGCTTTAGCCCACAAACTGCAGTCCTAAAAAGGTCCAGACTTATCTCACTAGGTGGCAGCATTTATAAACAGATAAATAACATTTTATTTATCAGCTCAGATTTAAAAATTGCAGCTAATTGTTCCAGAATCTGTATATTGAAATGGGGGAGGAAGGAGGGAAACACCGTTCTCTCACGCAGTCACAAAAATATTTTTAAAAACAGTAAAAATACTCTCTGCCCCACAGCACAATCTGGCCAATCCAAGAATAGCACTCTGAAAAAGTAGTCTTTATTCCTTCTTCTCTCATTCTTTTTTTTTTTCCCCGTTTCTTCTTTTTTTGTTAAATACATGACAAAGTGAAATGCAACATATCACAGTCTCAGGCCTCTACTCGGTCTGATCAGGAGAAGGTGTCTGGGTAGATTTGTTAAGATTAAATTATTGGTTTGTGTTGAATATTTTATCTGCTTTTTCCTACTCAAAGTGTTTACTGAAAACTCTGCTAGAACCCTAATGAAGCAAAATATTGCCACACAATATACATAATTTAAATACATCGGGCCAGATCCTCAGCTGGTGTAAACTGATGTAGCTCCACTGAAGCCAAGAGACCAACACCAGCTGAAGATCGGGCACAAAAAAATTTTATGTTACATAGAGTTACCATTTTTTAAAATAACAAAAAGGGGACACTTCAAGGGGCCCCGCCCCAACTCCGCCCCCTCCCCTGAATGCTCCGCCCCCTGCTCCTCCCCTGTTTCCCGCGAATCAAATGTTCACGGGAAGCCTGAAACAGGGAGGCAGGCAGCAGGTAAGCTGGGGCGGGGGGGCACGAAGAGGCGCAGCCCAGTGCAGCCCCCTGGCCGAGTGGCTCGGGCCCTGGGGCACCAGCCCCAGTTCCAGCCGAGTGCACCAGCCCCGGCAGCTCCAGCTCGGCTCGGGCCCCAGGACACAGGCACCGGCCGAGCGGCTCCGGGCCCAGTGGCACCAGCCCACCTTGGCTCGGGGCACCGGCCCTGGTTCCGGCCCGCCGGCCCTGGTTCCAGCCGAGTGGCTCCGGCCTGCCCCGGCAGCTCCAGCTCGGCATGGGCCCCGAGGCACGGGCACCGGCCCCAGCCAAGCGGCTCCGGGGCACTGGCCAAGCGGCTCTAGCCCCAGCGGTTCCAGCTCGGATCGGGTCCCGGGGCACCAGCCCGTCCGGCTCCGGCCCCAGCGTGGATCCAAGCCTCACGACCCCTCCCTATTTTCCCGGACATGTCTGGCTTTTTGGAATTCCCCTCGGACAGGGATTTGACGACCAAAAAGCCGGACATGTCCAAGAAAATCCGGACATATGGTAACCCTAATGTTACTTCACATATGCATTTCAATACATATATAGACATTCCTGCCAGTCCCTCCCACTATGGTTCAAACACTAACCTAAATGGCCCCAGCTGCTGCATTAATTTAGACAGTTTGATGGTATACCTGCATGCTAAGCAAACTCTGACCCTGAGTAAGGCCCAGATGAACAAATTTTGTGCAGGGGACATGCATGGGGCTGGTGGGGACAGAATCCTCCCTTCTAAATCAGCAGCAAGATACTCAGTATGAGCTCAGCTACTCCATGACTGCTGTTACTGCCAGCTGTCTGTAGCAGTGCATGTACCCCTGCACATGGGCTTTGCCTAGTTGTGAACATGGGGGTCATGACCCTGGCAGTTTCCTCCCTCCCACAAACTTTCCACATTCACAGCCCCAGTGTGCTGCTCCATAGGGCAGGGTTGTAGAGTACCCTTACATGGCTCTGCAGCACATCCCTTTCTGAGCCACAGATCCATAGCTGCTTCTCTACTTTTTAGTCCTTGCACATCTGGGAAGGAGAGGAGATGATCTGTCCTATCACACATACACACTCTCCCTTCTGTGCGCGCTGCAGGACTCGCAGCAGCACAACAGACTTACATCATTTTCTAAAAAGTTGAACATGCTTCTTTCTGCCAGCTCCTTTGACTCTTCAAATTTTTCTACTGCTTGTTTAACTTCTTCATCTGGGATCTTCCCTAAACGCTTCTTTTTATAATCATAATCCAAACGACGGCCTTCTAGCTTCTTCAGATGATGCTAAATTAGAGAAAATGTTTCCCATTAGATCAAATGGAGACAAACCCAAACAAGCATGTTGAGATTGTAAGTAGGTTTTCATTATGGATACAATTATTCATATATGAAATTTAAAATTGTACAGACATCAAGAAGCACCATCTAGGAACATTTTGAGAATTGGCTACCTAAATTTGCTATACAAGACATCCACCTCATGAACTTTGCTAAACATGCAAAAGCTGCAGATTGTCTAAATTAGAAGCAGGATCCAGACGAAATGTGCTTTTCCTTTACAGTCTGGCGGTAATTCAGTTCTAGCGGTTGTATTATTTGTAGCGTGACAGCTAAAATTTAAAGGGCTATTTTCTGCTCCCATTACAGGAGCAGAACTCCAACTAACCCCTTCGTTCCTGAATTCTTTGTCAGGTATTAATCTGACATTCCTAGATGAGCAAATTGCACAAAGCTTTCCTGCCCCCAAAAATCCTGCACTTGACAAACTCTCAAAATGGAGTGAAAGCAACTGCACACGGTGCTTATTAAAACATGTTACATGGTTTTTTCTCTTTTCATCAATTCAGAACCTCAATAACTGAGAATAGAGTCATCCAGCACATGAGAAATCTGCAGCCATTGAGAGATTACTGTCTCTCTGCTCTTTATTTTGGGCACAGGTTTCTAAATCCATTTTTTGTATAAGTAAATATAACTTCAATTTCTGTGTTTCATCAGGATTTTAACTTTCTTATTACCCAAGTCTATAGGAATCTAGAGGCCCAGCTTTAAACTGTGCCTGGCTTTCTGGACAATTGTTCTATCATAAGCAAATGCAATGAAAAACTTTCTTCTGCAGGCTAAAAATTAATTCCCCAGCTTCCTATTTTTTGCCACAATGGTTCATGTTATTTGTCGTGCTGCTCTTTGGTCTCATATGTGTCTCACTGTTGTTGCCCTAAACAGCCTATATTAGTAATTTTATTTGACTCCTTTTTAGAGCTAACTCCAGCATGGGAGAGCCAGAGGCAGGCAACTCAATAATAGAATAAACCAGGCAACTCAAAATCAACCAGAACTAAACTGAAATAATTGGCACCCAACATGCTAACAACAATTAATGAAATGTTATATTAAAATAAGCAACAGAAAATATTAATATTCATTTTCTTTACTGTCTGTAAGCGTGCAGACTCACCCCTGCGGTGCCTCCTGCTGGTCTCTCAGGGAATTAGCTCGATTTCCAGCTCGGAGCACCCTCTGCATGCCAGTGATCCGCCACAGCTTGGCCCCCGTGTCCCTCCCAGACTCCAGTGCCCATTTTCTCTGGGGTGCTGCCCCCTGGCAATACCCCAACAATCTCTGTGGGTTTCCCTTCCCCAGGGAGCCCCCACCCACTACCCCCACCTCACCTCAGTCTGGGCTACTGCCAGTGCTTAGCTAGCCCCCGCCCACTGGGGCTGACTGCAGTATAAAAACCACTCATCACAAGCAAGGGGCTTTGGCCTGCTGCCTTCTTCTATCACCCAGTACCTCTATGGGCCTGGAACCAGGCCCTGCAGCCTGGGGAGTCACCAGACTGGAACTCCCCGGCTCCTCCCCAGCCCTGCTTCACTCCCAGGTACCTTCTTACTCCCCTGCAGCCAGGCCAGTCTCCCTCCAACACTAGAGGAGAGACTCTGCTCAGCTTCTGGCTGCGCTGATTGGGGCATGGCCCAGGTGTAGCTCCTTCCCCAATCAGCTTGGGCTTTTTCTCCTAGCCTCTCACCCTCTCCCAGGGCTGGCTTCTCCCCTGTCAGGGCTGGAGTGGATAACCACCCTGCTACACTGTCCTTTACTGTATTCAACTTTATTATATTGTAAATAGAGTAAAATAGGTGTGCCCATGAGCTATATATCCTGACACTAGCTTTTAAGTAGATTTCATCACTGATTTCACAGGAAGTTCTGCTTAAAATTTGATGGCGGAATATACTGCATAAAAAGTTCCTGTGGATTAGGTTTCTAATGACTTTGTTTATTCATATATTTTCAATGTCATAGGGCTAATTTTTAACCTCAAAAAACTCACCCCAATCTCTTTTAAGTCTTTGTCCTGTAATAACTGTAGAGGGTCAATGAAGTTTTGCTTGACGTTAATATCGAGAGAGTCCTTCACCTCTGCCATCTGCTTCATGCTTTCACCAACATCCAGCAGTGCATTGCCTAGAGGGAAGAACATAATATTTATACACAGTAGATAGCACTTTATGTAAAAACAGGAGACATTTTTTATGAGGTAACTCTTAAAAATGTTGACTGCGGGCCCTTTAAGATGTAGAATGCAGAATATAAGGCTTGGTCTACACTACCCCCCTAATTCGAACTAAGGTACGCAACTTCAGCTACGTGAATAACGTAGCTGAAGTTCGAAGTACCTTAGTTCGAATTAGTTCGAACTTACCTTGGTCCACACTCGGCAGGCAGGCTCCCCCGTCGACTCCGCGGTACTCCTCTCGGCGAGCTGGAGTACCGCAGTCGACGGCGAGCACTTCCGGGTTCAACTTATCACGTCCAGACTAGACGCGATAAGTCGAACCCAGAAGTTCGATTTCCAGCCGTCGAACTAGCGGGTAAGTGTAGCCAAGGCCTAAGACTACACTCTTGCCCTCTTCTCCTAGAGTTTCCAGAACTAGAGAGAATTTTGTCCTAATGTTTTCCATCCTTATCCACTACCCCTCCAAGAAAACTATTGTTGGCTTGCATTATTGTCTCCATTCTTGGATTATTCAAAATGGGATACACAGTTTCTTCTGTAGCTGCTTCTCTAGGTGGTAGGGCCCCAGAAATATCACAAGGCCAAAAGATACCATATGGCACTTTAACATGACTAGTGTCACAGTTTTAGGGCAACTGCACTTGGTATTCTCCCTCGAGGGTCCCACTTAGGGTTTCAAGTTCCCACTTATCACCTGTCTTGGGTGGAGACCCGCTTCCCTCTCCCTCCTCTCGGGGGGATTGGAGGCTGCACAGCTCCCTGCTGTACACTCTGATACCCCAGCAAGCCAATCTGCCTAAAGGCCAGTGCCTGCACCTTGCTTTCTCTCGGAGCGCTATGAAAAGCGTATTGCTAGGTGGTACAAGTTACCACACAGTTCTTTCTAAGCAAGCATATTTATTCTTAAGGTAAAAACATTACAGAGAAAACATTGAAAACAAGAAAAGTTCCTTTAACACATGCTAAAAACTTACCAGAGGTCACCAATCAATCAGTCTTATGGAGCCCTAGTAGGCCAAAGTCTTTCCAACCCTCCCACAAGGGTTGGAGCCTCCCTGGACAGAGAAGGTGCTGTCCATTTGTTGGATCAGAAAGAAGATCCCGAGTCAGTTTAAATGCAGCCTTTTTATGCCAAAAGCCTTTTCTTTGTTTGTTGGTCTCTGGAAAACCCAGTATATGCAAGCATCCCCAGCAGGTGGTGCTTCTCTGGACATGTTTACAACTAAGGAGAGTCACTCAAATCACCCCCCACTGTTTTCAGTTCCTGGAGAAGCTAAGTGCCACTCTCCCCCCAGAATCGCATAGAATCCTTGGCCCACAGGGATACATAAACCATTCATAACCTTAATACAATATGTTCCCCCAAAGATTGTGTGTGGTTGCAATAAGTGTCACAATTAGTACCTGCAAGTCTGAGAACTCTTGTTTTCAGGGCAAGAGATGTGCAGACAGAACAACATGAAGACAGTAAGTGATCTTTTACATTTTACAAACTGGAAACCAAAATGGCTAATTTGGGTTCAAAATGTCCCAAAATATGAATATCTTTTAGCTCAAAAATGTAATTTCACAGTATCTCAGATTCATCACAATTACTTTTCATTTGTCCCAGGTTTTGGCCAAAGCTGATATTGTTAAAAAAATGTTTTAATATGGATTAAAAAAAACGAAGCATGTTAGTAGTGTAACTGATTATTTGTTAAGCACGCAGAACATACTCAAGTGTGCCCATGCAAAACATTTTGTTTGACATTTCTTTTCCCCTGGCCTTGGTTCCAATTTGTATCCCCATGGCACCTGCAAATGCACAAATATACACAGCTCGTGACTGGCATTGCACCACTCACTCATTCCTGAGAGAATAAACAAACTCCAAGAGAATAACGGTGTCCTCCACAACATGTCTCACAGCCTGGAAAGCTAAGCCTTATCTTGAGTCCTAGGTCTCCAGTGCCTATCTTGCTGTTGCTCTTTCAGCAAGACCTTCTTATGCGGCACTACAGATACAAACGTACATAATGTAATACCAGCTTCCCCCTTCACACTGCGTGGGCACCAGCAGGGAAGTGGTCACAGACCACAGCAGAGACTTGCTATCTGCTCTCAGTTCCAATGCCCAGCCCCACCCCAGCCTGGAGCAGCCATTACAAGGAAACTCCTTCTAAGCCCCCGTAGCCCTGGGTTGGAATATGCTCAGACACTCTGTACTGCATGTGCAGTCTGTTCACATGTAGAAGCTGTGAGGGGATGGAGCATGCTCAGTTGCTCTGTGGGGATGGTACATGTGCAGACTGGTCAGCCCTAGGTGCTGCCAGAGGCTTGAGCACGCTCAGCAGTTCTCTACTGAGCATGTGCAAACTGCAATTTTTCAAAGCCTGATAACTTGGCCAAACGTAGGTTGGATTTTCCTGGGGATGGCGAGAGTCACAACCCTGAAACAAAGGCTACCACCCTGCCAAATTCCAGGTCCCTGCTCCAAAGCACGAGAGCCCTACAGCATTTCGTGGAAAAGGTTACTATGATTTTTTAACATGGGCAGAACATATTTCCACCCAGCTTCGTTCTCAGAAATGACTGAACTGTTTTGTCTGAAATTTACCAAAATCAGCCGGAAGCAGACAGTCTGAAAAATTTCAGCCCAAATGGTTGAACTTTGGAAAAGTTACAAGCAACTGAACACAAAGTCTTATAACGGGAATTATCAGGCAATAGGTCATACTGCCAGCACCACTTATAATATGATGGAACAAAAAATGCTTAAAGGCGTCATATATTGTATCTATCAATATCTAATCACTATACGTTAGGCATGTAGGCTTCCATCTTGTAAGCAATAATCACATATACATAAGTAGTGTTACTCCACATACAACATATGCTGAGACATGCAGAGGGGAGCTATACAAACTCACCAAATGTAGAATCCTCCCCAAGTTCTCTGCCATACCGTAGCATACAATCCCCTAATAGCCCTTCTGTCTGGGAATATCCTGTGGTTTTAACTTGTCCCCTGATCTTCGACATAGTGTTCAGCATTCCCAGCTTGGCTCTGTATGCTTAGAAGTATTACAAACCGTATGAAAAAAGCATCCATTTATACCAATTACAGAAAATCATGCTAAATTACTTTAAATTATTTGACAAATAATTTCAGTGGGTGACAGTTGGTCTGTAGATTATTGAATTCCCGCAACAAAATGCTCATTAATCAAAATGTGAGTGATGTTTTCATATGGGTCATATGATACTGTTCCGTTCCCTGATTGGATAAGCTTAGCTCTTATAGGTTTATGGTGTGACTACTTGCACTGAAGAGTTCCATAATCACCTTCAGTCGATATATACTACACTATTCCCAGGAAGATTCCGACTAGTAAACTCCTTTACTAGAATTTTTACAGAAAGCAAACACAAAAGGGATATGAATGCTGCCAAAGTCAACTTCATGGTCTTATTTCAGTTAACATTGAATCATAGAAGATCAGGGTTGGAAGGGACCTCAGGAGGTCATCTAGTCCAACCCCCTACTCAAAGGGGGACCAATCCCCAGACAGATTTTTGCCCCAGATCCCTAAATGGTCCCCTCAAGGATTGAACTCTCAACCCTGGGTTTAGCAGGCCAATGCTCAAACCCCTGAGCTATCCCTCCCCCACAATGTGCAGAACTACTTTCCCCTGGAGTATCTGCTCAGCTCCACTGGCCAAGACACCGTGAATTAATTTTTTAGAACGGCTCTAATGTTGAATAATGCTGATTTCGTCGATGTTCTGTGCATGCAGTGTCAAAAGCAGACAATTATTTTTAAAGATTTTTTCCCACTCCACTCCTAATTTTCGTCACACAATAGCCTCATAATACAAGAGTGGACTTGTGCTGGACATTCATCAGATTAACAGCCATGGTCTCTGGCTTCATCTGGAGCCTCCCAGACAATCATTAAGCTTTGATAAGGCCTTATCCTACACTCCTTACTCAGGTATCAGAGGGGTAGCCGTGTTAGTCTGAATCTGTAAAAAGCAACAGAGGGTAACATAAGCTTTTGTGGGTAAGAACCTCACTTGCATCTGAAGAAGTGAGGTTCTTACCCATGAAAGCTTATGCTCCCAATACTTCTGTTAGTCTTAAAGGTGCCACAGGACCCTCTGTTGCTCCTTACTCAGGGAAATCCATTGAAATCTCCCTCTGGCCATGAGTCTCATAATGCACCCATGCTGGGTAGAGATCTCACTGAAGTCATTGCATAAGGAATCCAGGATCAGCCTCTGTTCTAATGAGGACAATGGAGGTCTTTCCATTGAACTGAGTGGACAGTGGATCAGTCTCTTAATGCCCTGTGTCTTGATCACATTAAATCAAGCCAATGACCAGCATCAATGTCCCTCCTTTCTCTGTTCTCAAACTGAAATTTGAAAAATCCTGTAAATGAACTTCCCAATGTCTGTTATGGAGACCTAGGAGTCCTCAGAAAAGGAGATGAAGTCATTGAAAAAGGGAGAGAGAGAGAGAGAGAGAGACATCCTTATGTTTCACTGATATGTTTCATATTCCCTAAAAATATTAGCAACCCACAGGGGTTCAGTATATCCCCTTGTTCAAGTTCAACTCGTAGGCTAAGTATGACAGAGAAACTGTAGGAGTTCAATTTACCCGGATTTGGCTGAAGATACTCTGTGGATTTTGACAGAAGCTCTGCTACAGCTTTGCTGGTGACATCAATTTTCTGGAAGAGAAATGTAACAGGACATTAAATTCCACAATCCTTTATTGAGTCTTTATCCTCTGACTAGATACAATGTATTATTCTGGCAAACTAAGGAATGTTAATTAAAATCAGTACAAAACATGATCATTTTAATTTTTGTGGTGCCAAAGCTTTCATTATTGATGCTGAAAAGAAATGAAGTTGAGTGTAGCGTTGAGTAAGCCCAGTTGCCATCATCGAAGTGTAGATGTGTCAGGGCTTGGAGTTATTCTTCATGAATAACACTTCTACATTTTGGAATCACAATTTCCTCCCCAGCCCTCTTGTCACTACTATATCAACCATCTACCTGGGAAGCAGATTCAGGAATTCCTACCTCCCAGTCCTATGTTCTGTGTACTTCATTGCATGAGCCCATATTGCATCTCCAGTCAATAGTATCTCAAATACTGTATACTACTATCTCTTCTCTTTTCTATTCTATGACTCACAGTGTTTTCTTCTTGTAAAACAGATGATTATTTTGGAACCAAAGAAAATTGAAGCTTAAACATGTTTATAGATACAAAATAAGTGTGTTGAAAAAAAAACAAGTTATGCAAAACATTTTTCTTAATCCGCCAACAACAAAATCTCAGGAAGAGTTATGGGGGAGGAGGGGCAGAGGGCTGTTTGCCCCCCCCCCCCCCCAAAAATTCCAAGCTTCAGACAGGTGCAGAATTTGCCCCCCCCCCCCCCCCCCGTTGCCCCCCATGGCTCCATTGGCCTGACTGGAGCTGCTCCCCAAATATAGAAGTTAAACTATGCCCATGGAGAGGGGTCCGTAATATATGTAACAAATATATCTGACAAAGACCCAGAGTGAAGGACTGAGAACCAGAAAGCAGGAACAAAAAAAAGCTGAGAGTAACATTGTTCCAACTGCCATACTGCAGTGCTTACACAGTGGGCAATTCTTATCGTTTTTAAATTCTTGCACTTCTACCGAGATTATATCTGCCACACAAATACTTTACTGTTCATGCTAACAAATTAAGTTCTTAGAGCCCAATGTTGTTCCTGATAAAGTCATAGACAAAACTTTCAGGGTCAAATTCTTCTCTCAGTTACAAGAGTGTGATTTCATTGAGTTCAATATTCTTGTGTTACTGTAAGAAGAATTTGTCCCCTATGGACTTCAAGGAGGACAGGATTGGATCATATAATAGCTATGGATTTTTTTTACATACTTATTTTTTGGATTACATATTTTGTTTATGCTAAGGAATGAATGAAAAAAAATATTTCATCAGTGGTGTAACCTTGAAGAGCTTATGTTGACTTCCTTACCCTTTCCATCTCTTGAAATTCTTCATCTAGTTTTGTTCCTTCTGCTCCACTAATTTTTTCACTGAACAACTGCAAAACACAAAACGAAGTATTGTTACTTTACGAAAGAACACATACACCTGAGAGACAAAAGAAAATTATTAGAGATTGGAAAACGTTAGCCAGGCGTCTGTAGTAAGTACAGGAGGAAAGAAACATTCCTTTCTCTTCAAGGGAAATACCATCTGTAGGGAGGAGGAAATGCCCAACAGGGGTTTTTAGGAAATCACCAAAGTGATCTAGAAAAACAAGAAAGGATTTCTAATTCTTGAATCATTTGTACTCTCAGAAGCTACACTGTAGGTTTCAGTTATAGAAGTCTACTGGCCAGATCACATTTAAATTGGTGCAAATCCAGAGTAATTCTTTCAAGTCAATGGTGTTACTCCAGTTTAGAATGAGATTAGATTCTGGCAGGAGTGGCGCCAGGGTTTTTGCTGCCCTAGGCGGCAGCGCTCCTCCTCTGAGCATTCGGCGGCGGGTCCCGGAGTGAGTGAAGGACCTGCTACCGAATTTCCGCCGAAGACCCAGAGCGGAAGGATCCCACCCCTCCTGCCGCAGAATTTCCGCCAGGGCGGCAAAATGCCGCCCCCCAAATTCTGCCACCCTAGGCGACTGCCTAGGGTCGCCTAATGGAAGCGCCGGCCCTGGATTCCTGTAAGTGCATTCATAAAACTCCCTTTAACACTAATGGGAGCTATCCATGCACACTCCAATCAGATGGACTTAACAACAATCCACTACCTTTTATGCTATTTAAGGGGGTGGGAGGGTGGAAAGCATGCTGCCTTCAAAACTATGCTTCTCATAGAAGCAACTTTAATTGCAGGATTCCAGCCAGCAACTTGAACCATTCTAAGATACCGGAAATGTCACCTCATCTTTTGTATGCAGGATACATCAGCCCATTAGTGTTATTTTTGGTCTTCACAAAAAAAAATATCGTCAAGAGACTTGTGCTCCTAATTCACTTAGGTGCTTAAAAAAAATCCCGTCTGACATCATATGCAAGTCATTGCTTCTTGTAATTTAAGATCTCAGCACTATGTTACTAATAGGATGGAAAATTACAAAGGGCAAGATCCTTTGCTGGTGTAAACTGGCATAGCTGAGTGTCACTGTACTTTGGACAGTGTTTTAATACATCTTCCAAAAAAAAACAGGAAGTTTTTTCACATGAAATTTGCTCAAAGGTTTTTACCAGTTTAAAGTGAGCTCTTTGCTATCATTTGAAAACAGCAACAATAAAATGTTAAAAACAGAGCACAATAAGAAGTCTATAAAATCAGGACTGGTGTGGAGAAAGTAAATAAGGAAGTGTTATTTATTGCTTCTCATAACACAAGAACTAGGGGTCATCAAATGAAATTAATAGACAGCAGGTTTAAAACGAACAAAGGGAAGTATTTCTTCACACAATGCACAGTCAATCAGTGGAACTCTTTGCCAGAGGATGTTGTGAAGGCCAAACTATAACAGGGTTCAAAAAAGAACTAGATAAATTCATGGAGGATAGGTCCATCAATGGCTATTTGCCAGGATGGGCAGGGATGGTAGCCCTAGCCTCTGTTTGCCAGAAGCTGGGAATAGGGCATGGATCACTTGATGATTACCTCCTTCTGTTCATTCCCGCTGGGGTACATGCCATTGGCCACTGTTGGAAGACAGGATACTGGGCTAGATGGACCTTTGGTCTGTCCCAGTGTAGCCGTTCTTATGTGTTATATCTTCAGCGACATCAGATATACGCAGTGTAGTAACTCAGATTATCTTATGCATGTGTAAGATGCATCACTCGATTTACATATTACCTTTTCAGATTCAATTTTGCTTTCATTTCTGAAGCACAGCAAAACACTTTTCAGTGTTCTTTTGTACTGTTGCAGTTTGATCCCACTGATACAAGAATGGAACATTTACAGTGACAATGAGTCACTGAATATGAGGGAATCAATAGGCCTGCTGGACTGCCAGAGAGTAAAGAGAGCGATTAAGGAAGACCAAGATGCTGCAAAAGAGTTACGTGATTTCTTTGCATCAATCTTCATCCAAGAGGGCATTGGAAAGAGGTATTTATCCATCATCTACTATTTGCAGATAATAAAGGAGCAATTTTGCATTCAAAATTAGTTGTCTAAATTATAGAAATTGAATCCACATAAATACTAGATTTGCAGGCACAGGCACATACTTAAAACATCTAAATGACCTACATACATCATGCTCTCGACTGATTCCAGGCGCAAAAGAATTGTCCAGATTGAAAAAAAACAATCCAGCTGTACAGCTTCAAAGTGCTGTACAAACATCAACCAGTCAGGCAATTCCTGGCTCTGTGGCATACTTCCTGTGTAACCTTAGAGAAGTTGTACAGCTGCTCTGAGCCTTAGTTTCCTTAGCTGTAAAATGGGGTTAAACGCTTCATTACCTCACAGAGATGCTGCCTGGCTTATTCCTTTAATGCCTGTGAATTCCTTCAAGCCCCTCAGCTATAGATGTGTTGTTATTATTATTAAATTTTACAATTACCATTAATTTCACATTGGCTCAGGATCAGTTTTACTCCTCTCACATTAAGAAACGTAAATTCTTCTGCGGCTTCTGCTCTGATCATACGGACGTTAACAGTTGTGAGAGCAGCACTGCTAGTCTGACAATGAAAAGTCACAGGATACCCAATGAATTATTGAGAATGGCTGCACCGTGGAAATGACTGCGGAGTGTTTGTTATATGACTATCTTACAAGCATCATTTACGTGTATGCAACATACTGGTTTGGAATTAAACAGGAACATGGTTGACTGTGGACCTGGGTAATTATAAGGCTACATATATCGGTTTTGATGAGTCGGCCAGTCAAGTGCAAAACCCACTACTACAATTTATATGGGCCTGTGCACTGCAACCATTTAGAATTATTTGTATGAGGCAAATCCTGACCCCTCCCTCAGATGCAGTGGAATCAGTGCAATTCCACTGCACAGTGCAGGGGCCAGCATTTGGGAGTCTAACTGTATGAGACCATTGCAGGGCCTCCCTGCACATCCATCCTCAGTGGCTGGAGCTATGGATTCACTGGCCATTCTGCTGGTGGAGCTAATGCAGTTTCAGACCTAAATAGGGCTGTAATCTACTACACTGATAACTAGAGAGGAGCTCCACAGTGTGGGAATGGGGGAAGATTCCTTCCTCTTAAACCTCTGTGGAACCCCCATGCACCAAATCTAGCTACTCATTTGGTCAGGGAGCAAAGTGAATAGAGCCTTTATTTACTTCCCACAATAATTCTCCTGTACTAGATGAGGGCAGCAGAGAAGGGTTCACTGCTTAGAACTTTTTTTTATTTTCTCTTATACAGTAGGCTGAAAATAATAGTGAAAAACTGTAGTATTATAGTATACAAATTCCACAAGCTAGCAAGAGCCCACATGGATAATACACCGTATATGCTTGTACACTAGGGCCTGACTGAAATCAGTGGCTGCATTAGAGCATGAGCCCAATTACACTACTGCAATAAATGCAAGAAAATGAGCCCAATTACACTACTGCAATAAAACTCTTTTTACCATCTCTGTTACTGTTCTGTTTAGTTCTTATTCATAATTACATACTACTGCAAGCTACCAAGTCACAGTTTATTAATAGAGCCAGTATTCTGTCTAGCATACAAGGGTATAGTTTCTGCATGAAGAAATACTGTACTTCCATATGCATAAACACGTCTTGGCTCCAATCACTTCCCAGACCATGCTGTTCTTTTTCATATTGAAACATTAAATACAATGTAGCAGCACACAAGCTAAATGCCTTTCTCTGGAATGTGCCTGACTGACAGATGTGGAGAAAATATTCAACTGGGATTTGAAAAGAAACAAAACATTGTCATGCTTTAGCTAACTCCATATGCGCAATTAATGTTGAAAATATAAAAGACATTTCTGTAGTACAGCTTCATGCAGCACTGTAAACATCGATCCTCTAAAGAATTTACACCTCCAACATCCTCTGGCTTTTGCTGTGTGGAAAAATACTCTTCCATAAACTCAAAGATACACAGGGCTCAATTCTGATCTCGTACCAGTTTTTCATAAGTGTAATTTTACCAATTTCATTAGAATTCTGATATACATGTTCTAAACAAAATCAGAATCAGGCCCAGATTATAATGATCACTGATAGCTGTAGATCTTATTTCAAACTAACTAGCTATTTGCAGTCAACAGGACTTATCTTCCATCTAGCTTTTTAAATAGATTAGTTTCCTTTCAACATTTAACCAGAGCTATCTAAGGAATTATAATCTATGTTGCACAAGCAGGTGCAGTTACTTTTCCACCATCATATATATTGTAATATAAATGTTAGAAAATCTTGTCTTGCAAAAATTATTTATAATATCAGATATACCAAGTAATCACAATTTCAAAGCATGCTCCTTCTTCAAACTCTGCTAATGGAAGTTACGGAGCATTAGAAATTTCCAAAACAAAAAATTCTTATCTACATCTTCCAGTAATGCTGCTTCGTCCCTTCAGTGCTAACTACTGTGTTATGATGTACCACTGTTTGCTCTTCTTTCTTCCTAGCTCTTGTATTGCACATAGGTTAGTTGATATACTGGAAAAATAGGGTAATTGTTACTGGAGACACTCTAGATTTATAATGGTGTAACTGAGCAGACTATCCCCTAGCAACCAATTCAATCTTCAATACAATTTGCCTTAAAAAGGTGTAACTTAGAATGTACTTAGGAGACAAAGAGGCAGATCCTCAATGGAGCTGAGACAATTTACACCAGTTAAGGGTCTGCCTGCCCAAGAATATCTAGTGTGGTGGAAAGTCGGTCCATTCATTATTGAGATCATTGTCAGAAGCATCCACTAATTTTGGGTGCTCAACTTAAGACAACTAACGCCTGATTTCCAGCGCTCCATGGAATTTCTGAGTGCTCAGCACCTCTACAAAAATCAGGCTGTAGGGGTCTCAAACTGAGTGTCCAGAATTAATACACCTGAAAATATGAACCTAAATAAAAGGCTCCTATTTATGTAAGCCACTTGCATGGTACTTTGCAGCAGAAGTTCCAGCAGAGGGCGTGGAAACAAACAAACAAAGCCAAACTTCAGAGCTCCACTAACTAGGGCTAAAAAGCAACAGAGGGTCCTGTGGCACCTTTAAGACTAACAGAAGTATTGGGAGCATACGCTTTCGTGGGTAAGAACCTCAC